>NW_004443987.1:12063551-12112001 GCF_000243295.1 Trichechus manatus latirostris
TAGTCCGGGGGAACACTGAAGAGAAGAAAGCTGACAGAGAGAAAAAGCCTTCCCCTGAATCTGACACCCTGAATTTGGACTTTTAGCCTACTTTGACTATGAGGAAATAAACTTCTCTTCATTAAAACCATCCACTTGTGGTGTTTCTGTTATAGCAGCACTAGATGACTGAGACATTATCCTTGTTATAAAGTGGCAAGGAACTTGACTGAATAATGCTGCAGTGTTTTGTCAAAAATAGAACTTGTAGTGATGAACTTGGATATTTTCTGTAGAAATTTCTAAGAAACATCTTCAAAGTGCAGCCTGGATTTTCCTTACTGCTTATAGTAAAATGCAGGAGGAAAGAGATAAATTAAGAAATAAACTGTGCAAAAAGAAGATTTGGAGAATTCTCAGCTTATTCATATTGTCAAAATTAAGAAAACACGCTCTGGAGAGGACATGAAGGGTGTGACTAGACAACCATTTGCTAAAGAGATTAGATGTGCGATTTATGGATCCATCCAACGATCCAGCAGCTTAGATTAAAGGAGACAAAGACAGGACAAAATGAAGAAAAGCTGTTCAATTTCTGGAATTCTACAGGTAGGAAACTGGCCAATGAAGCTACTTGGCTGCAAACATCTGTTGTCCCCCAAGAAAAGGAAAGAGCAGTTCAGAGACCAGCAGGGTGGCTGGCATAGGTCTGGGGGAGGGGGTGCACTACTGCTTCCTTGGCTTCAGAGGGTGTGGCACAGCCTAGGTTTTAAAGGGTAAGGCCACTGCCCAAAGTTGAGGGGTGGGACCACTGACCAGATGGCCTAGGAAAACGGGGCCACTTCCCAAATCTGAGGGGGTGGGTTTGATGTCCTGGGAGTCCTGGAAATTGGGTCTAGCACCCAGGGTCAAGGGTCCACCACCCAGAATCCAGAGGGTGGTGCTTCTGCCCAGAGTCCAGAGGTTGGAGCTATTGCCCGGATGTGACTGGAGAACAGAGGATTATTTTCAGGCCTTGAAATATAATAAGAGTTGCTCTTCTGGGTTTTTGACTTTCTTGGTATCCATATATCTGTTGCCGTGGAGTTGATTTTGACTCATAGCAACCCTATATGAATCCCCATAGACTTTCCCACAGGGTTTCAAAGGCTGTAAATCTTTACAGAAGCAGACTGCCACATCTTTTTCTTAGAGAGCAGCTGGTGGGTTTGAACTGTCGACCTTTTGGTTAGCAGCCAAACACTTAACCACTGCAAAACCAGGGCTCCTTTGTCTGGTACCCATAACCACTTCTTTCCCTCCAGTTTCTCTCTTTTGGAATGGGAATGTCTACCTTATCCCTGTTCCACCACTGTATTTTGGAAGCAGATAACTTGTATTCTAGGTTTCACAAGTGAACAAGATAGAGAGGAATTTTGCCCCAGGGTGGACTATACCCAGGGTCTCACCCAAACCTGATTTAGGTGACTCAGAAGATGAGATTTTGTACTTAGAGTTGATACTGGGATGGGTTAAGAGTTTTGGGATGCTGGGATGGGGTGAGTGTACTTTACACATTAGAAAGATGAATTTGGGGTGGGGGTCAGAGGGCAGACTGTTATGGATTTAATTGTATCCCCCCAAAAAAAGATATGTTGAAGTCCTAACCCCTGATACCTATGAATGTGACCTTGTTTGCAAATAACGTATCTAAGATGTTATCACTTAAGTTAGCAGGAGGTCATACTGGAGTAGGCTGGGTCCTCATCCTATATTAATGGTGTCTTTATGAAAGAAAAGATACAAAGAGACAGGGAGACAAATGAACGATGCCATGTGATGCCGTAGCTGCAAGCCAAGGAGCACCTGGAGGCACCAGAAGCTAGCAGAGAAGCATGGAATAATCCCTCTCTCAAAGCCCTCACAAGGAACTGACATGTCCATACCCCAATTTTCACTTCTAGCGTTCAAACTGTGAAAAAATTAATTTCTGTTCTTTAAAGCCACCCACTTTGTAGCTTTGTAGTGTTTTGTTTTTGCTTGTTTGTTTTTTATGGCAGCCCCAGGAATCTAAGACATGTACTTAGTTCAAACTTCTCTGAGACATTCTTCTAATTTTTCATCTGATTGCTAGCTATTTCCATTTTAATGTTCTACCAAGGCCTCATTTTCAACATGTCAAAAAGCTGAACCTATCATCTAATACTAAAAACATATTTCTGTTAATGGTAACTACTCTTTTTTTCAGTGTCCAGTCTTGAAATTTCAGAACTATTTTTACATCTTACTACATAATTCCATATATCCAACTATATAGAATTTTTTTTTAGATTTCTATTACATTGTTTATCACCTAACATTTTCTTGTATCTGGATTGCTTTACAGGAACTCATTTCAATCATTCATAATTCATGCATAAACTATACAAATAGTTGCCTAATTGTTTACTATGTTTTCAGTAATATATCTCAAGGGCAGTCATCTCTAAATAGAGTTGCAACAACCCAAAGGTGCTCAACATGATCCATTGGAACTTAAGAAATACATATTATAGCTTTGATTTCTATTTCTTCAGTGTCTTAAATATCAGAAAGAAATTAAGTTTTACCAATATTTAACATACATGTTGACACTGGTATCCAAACTAAATTCATTTTTAATAAGCTTATTTGACAATGCTGGTAGGCATGCTATCTCGAAGAAAGAGTGGGAATACCACAATATGGAGGGGTTGAAAGTAGTACCTTCACTCATTTATTTTCAATTTCTTGTTAAATATTTTGGTTTACCTGTTCCATTTAAGTGGATTTGCATATTATATTATCTATTTTTAAATAAATGAATTCTGAATCAATAGCCAAGTCTTAAAATATTCTTTTGATTATACTGAAGATTGAAAATAATACTGATATTGCAAATTCAGATGAACCAGATGAAAATGGTAGCACTGATACTTCTATTAGTAGAAGCACTTCTTTAGCCTTATTACAAGATAAAAATGACAGCAATTAGATCATATATATACATGAAGTCATCCACATTTTGCTGAAGTTTGCAAAAAAATTTAAAATACATATTTATATTGATTACTGTTAATTATGAACTTTTCCCTAAATGACTATGTGTTTTGATATCAGTTAATATTGGCTAATAATAGTGCAAGGCCATTAAAATTAAAAACACATTTTAAAGTTTTATTTACACCATTTTAATCTCATCCTTCTTATATTTCTGCTTTTGAGCATGTTTTATAATGTGTGTATATAGTACACCAATGGATGTATATAATTTATAACTGTCCATATACTGAAAAATGCATACTCAAATAGCCTTTTATTATAATATAATATAATTTTAATTATAATTATAATAGTGCACAATAAAAAAACTTAGAGAATACTTTTTTAGTATATTTTTAAGTCACAAATTGATTATTCTTCATGAAACACAATTAAGTATTGCCACTTGCATACTAAAAATCTTCAAAATTTTCCCCTTGCCTGTTGAATAAAATAACACTTCAGCAAGGCATCCCAGGCCTTCAAGTGTCCAAATATTCCAATATTTCCACCTTATTTTTCCCATTTACCATTAACTGCCTCTATTATACATAACCAGAAGTCACCAGCTATTACTCGTACTGTTTCCTCTACCTAGAGAACATTCCTCTCCATATATAACAATTAAAAATTTCACCCAACCCTTCTGTTTTTTTCATTATGGATAACTAGGTCCTCCAAGTGACACTTTAACTCTATTACACTAAAGCTTTATAGGAGATTATTTATGAGACATTGAAAGTCTCACAAAAGTAGAGAAAGGGCCCAAGTATTCCTCACCTTTAAAAAAGAAAAGTAAAAAATAAATCCTCAGCTTAGAAAAGAATTATGGTCCATCTAGATCCAAAGCCAAAGAAGTAGGTAGAAGGGTCACAGATGTCTGAAGCAGAGTTGCTATTAGAAAACTGATCCTTAAGGAAGCTATAAGGTGAAGGATAAACTTGGACTTCTGCTCTGAGCTAAGACCCTGAAGAGTAAGCTGATTGATTCTAGTTGAATGGTCTAGATATTGCTAGAAATAGAAGAAAGAAATCATACCTGCAAGAATATTTCCTTGTCTCCATTTAGACTCCTCAAAGAACTCCAAACAATTAACAGCTAGCTATGCATAAGAGAAAACAAGACATTAATGAAAACAAGTGGAGAAAAAAATAGATTTAGTGACATAAAGACTTTAGATATTTGATTTCTCAGATTCAGAATACAGTCAAGCCCAACTCGTAGAGACATACATAAAATGGTTAAAGAAATACCAGATGGAATCACAAAAGTCCCCAATCAACTCTAGAATATTAGGAATTGACATACAAATTCAAAACATAAACTAGTGAACAGTTGACAATGAGGTGACTCTGACTCATGGCAACTCCATGTATGTCAGAATAGAACTGTGCTCCAGAGGGTTTTCAATAGCTGATTTTTCAGAAGTAGATCACCAGGCCTTTCTCTCAAGGCATCTCTGGGTGGATTTGAACTTCCAATCTTTTGGTTAGCAGCTGAGTGTGTTAACCATTTGCACCACACAAGGACTTACAAAACACAAAAGGAACTTCTAAATACAATAAAATTACTCAAATTAAAGAAACCTCATCTGACAGAAGAAACATCAGAATAAACAACTGAAAAGATATTTAAAAAAGTGGAAGACGTACCAGAAGAAATCATTCAAATACCAGCTCAGGAAAACAAGGATATGGCAAAAAAATTTTAAAAAATAAAATGTTAAAATATATGGAGGGTTGAATCAGAAAGCCTTGTATATGCAACAAAAGTCACAAAAGGAGAGAATAAAAATAATGGAGAGGCAATATTTAAAGAGATAATGATAGAAATTATTTTCCAGAACTAATGAAACAAAAATCTATAGATCCAGAAACCCCAGCATACTCAAGCATCCAGAAAGAAGAACCAATCATCTAAAAAGGAACAATAATTGTAGTGACCATATAATTTTAAACAAAATATTGGAAGCCAGAAGGCAGTGGAATCATATCTTCAAAGGTTTGAGAGAAAATAACCTAGATTACTATAGAGTGTTAAATTTTTAGTAATTGCCCCCAAATGAATTTTTTTTCCTATAGCCATGCCCTTATATAGTCCTCTCCACACTGACTTTGAGGTTCACCCTGTCAATTGCTTTGGCAAATGAGACATTATCAAATCTGAGGCTTAAAAATTACTTGAGGATTGGGGTTTAGTTTCTTGCTGCTGGGAACTCAGCTTCTACCATGTGAAAAACACTGGGCTAGCTTACTGAAGGAAGAAAACGTGGAGCAGAGATAAGTCATCTCAAGTGAGATCTTCCTACACCAGTTATGGTAGCTAGAATAATAACTCCCCCAAAATGTTCACATCTTCGTCCCTGGGACCTGTGAATATGAAACTTATACGGCAAGGGGAATTTTGTAAATGTGATTAAGTTAAGGACCTTGAGATGGGAAGATTATTTTAGATTATCTGTGTGAGCCTGATGTAATCACAAAGATCCTTAATAGAACCAGAGAAGGAGCTGTGACAAAAGATTGAGAGAGAGAAAAAAAAGAGAGGGGAGAAAGAGATTGATTTGAAGATGTTATGCCATTAGTTTTCCAAAATCTTTATTTTGGCCAGTAAGATCCTTTTCAGATTCTGACCTCCGGAATTGTAAGATAATGAATTCATGTTGTTTTAAACCACTAACTTTGTGGTAGTTTTTTAGAGCAGCACTATGAAACTAATACAGAAGCGTTTCTCAACCAAGGACTACTTTGCCTCCCAGGGGCCATTTGTCAATGTCTAGAGATATTTTTGGTTGTCAAAACTTCAGAGACATTTTTGGTTATCAACAACTTGTTCTACTGGCATCTAGTGAATAGAGGCCATGGATGTTACAATACACAAGAAAGCACCCCAAACAAAGAATTATAAAACTTAAATGTCATAAGTGCTAAGGTTGAGAAATCCTCCCTAGACCAGAAGCCCCAACTAATCCACAAGCTGAATGCAGCCACATGAGTGATCCCAGATGGGACCAGCAGAAGAACATACAGCTAGACATCACCCAAATTGATGACTCATAATATCATGAGAAAAAAAGTGGTGTTATTTTAAGCCATTAAGTTTGGGGATGATTTGTTATATGACAAGAGAAAACTAATATATGCACCCAGGAAATCAATGATTGAAAAACAAAGGTGAAACAAAAACGCTTTCAGTTTTAAAATAGTAACATTATCAATAAGAGACCTGTACTAAATTAACTTCTGAAGGATGAACAAATGATCTCTGAAGAACAGTCTGAGATGCATGATAATAATAATAATAAACCCATTACTCCCTTGCGAATTCTGACTCATAGCAACCCCATTAGGTACCATGGAAGAAAGGCTTGGTGATCTGTTTCCTTTAAAATTACAGCCAAGAAAACTCTTTTGAGCAGCTCTATTAGGTAACACATGGAGTCACCATGTCATGCAAAATAGAAAGCAAATAAAATGGTAAAAAATAAAAGGTACATGTAAATAAAATTTTCTTTATAAATTAATAAAGATAATTTATAAAACAACACAAATAAAATAAAATAATGGACAAAACTGTCAGGTGACTCCAGATGCAAGTGTTTGCGTTTAAAATCTTCTAAGTTCTTTGTATTATTCAACAAATGAAGTAAGAGACATCTACCTTTTTATATCTACTATTTTCTATTTTTTTTCATGTTTCTTGCGTTTTTAGATTGATTGATTGACATTTTGATTGTGTATTTAAGTTTATTGTGACTACTGATATGATTGTTTTGGCAAGAATTTCAAATGAAACCACTAAAAGAATAGAATATATAAATTCCAAATAACTAGAAAATATGAAAAAACAGACAAAAACTAAATCAATAAAAAGTCAAGCACATAGATAAGAAAGACAGATTAAAATTGTAAAAATAAGATTCATAAACATTAATGATCATTGCAATAAAAAATATAAATGGATTAATTTCACCGGGTAAATGAGAGATTATCAGACTACACTTTTAAGAACTTCAGGTATAAGGAGTTTACAAGAGACATACCTTAAACATAAAGACACAGAAAGTTTGAAAGTTAAAGGATGAAATAGATATACCAAGCAAATAATAATTAAAAGAAAGATTTAATATTGTTAAGATATTAATACTACTCAAAGCAATCTATGGACTCAATGCAGTCCCCATCAAAATTCCAGTAGCCTTCTTTGCAGAAATGAAAAATTCAAGCCTCAGATTTATGTGGAATGGCAAGATGTCCCAAATAGCCAAAGCAATCCTGCAAAAGAAGAACAAAGTAGGAGAACTCACCCTTTCCAATCTCAAAACATAATATAAAGCTACAATAATCAAAACAATCTCTTACTGATATAATGATACATATATAGACGAATAGGATGGAATTGAGAGTTCAGAAATAAAGCTGTACATCTATAATTAATTGATTCTTGACAGGGGTGCCAAGGCCATTCAATGGACAAAGAATACTCTCTTCAACAAACAGTGTTGGAAAAACTGAATTTCACATGCAAAAGAATGAAGATAGACGCATACCTCATAGCATATACGAAAATTAACTCAAAATGGACCAAGAACCTAAATGTAAGAACTAAAACCATAAAACTCTTAGAAGACAACATAGGGGCAATGCATTGGGACCTAGTTTTCAATGATGGATTTTAAGATATGATGCCAAAAGCACAAGCAACACAAGACAAAATAGATTAATTGGACTTCATCAAAATTAAAAACTCTTGTGCATCAAAGAATTTTGTCAACAAAAGGAAGAGAAACATACAAAAGGGAGAAAAATTTGAGGAACCATATAGCTGACAGAAGTTTAATATCAAGAATATATAAAGAACACATACAACTTAACAACAAAAAGACAAAGAACCCAATCGAAAAATGGGCAAAGGACTTGCATAGACATTTCTCCAAAGAAAAAAATTCAAATGAAAGTAAGTTCAATGTCATTAGTCATTCCAACCAAAAACAACACCTGTTGCCATTGAGTTGATTCTGACTCATAATAGGACACAGTAGAACTACCCCATAGTGTTTCCAAGGAGAAGCTAGTGGATTTGAACTGCCAACCTTCTGGTTAGCAGCCAAGCTCTTAACCACTGCACCACCAGGGCTCACATTAGTCATTACTGAAAAAAAATACCAAACTCATTGCCATCGAGATCATTCCAACTCATAGTGATCCTACAGGACAGAGTAGAACTGCCCCATAGGGTTTCCAAGGAGTGGCTGGTGGATTTGAATTGCCAACCTTTTTATTAGCAGCCGAACATTTAACCACTGCACCACCAGGACTCCAAGCCCATTAGTCATTAGGAAGATGCAAATCAAAACCACAGTGAGATACTACAACCCCACTAAAATGGTTATGCTCCAAAAAAATGGAAAACAACAGGTGCTGGGGAGGATGTGGAGAAACTGAAGCCCTCATCCTTTGCTGGTAGAATTGTAAAATGGTACAGCTGCTGTGGAAAACAGCTTGGTAGGTGCTCAAAAAGTTAAATCTAGAATTGCCATATGATCCAGAAATTTCACTCCAAGGTATATACCCAAAATAATTGAGAGCTTGGACTCAAACAGACACTTGTACACTAATGTTCATTGCAGCACTGTTCTCAATAGCCAAAAGGTTAAAACAACCTAAATGTCCATTGACAGAAGGATGGATAAACAAAATATGGTACATGCAGATGACACAACCTTGCTTGACAAAAGTGAAGATGACTTGAAGCACTTACTGATGAAGGTTAGAAACTATAGCCTTCAATATGGATTACACATAAACATAAAGAAATAAAAAATTCTCACAACTAGACAAATAAACAACACCGTGATAAACGGTAAAGAAATTGAAGTTGTCAATTTCATTCTACTGGGATCAACAATCAATGTTCATGGAAGCTGCAGTCAAGAAAGCAAACGACTTATTGCATTGGGAAAATCTGCTGTAGAAGAGCTCTTTAAAGTGTTAAAAAACAAAGATGTCACTTTGATGACTAAGGTGCACCTGACCCAAGTCATGGTCTTTTCAATCACTTCATATGCTTATGAAAGCTGAACAATGAAAAAGGAAGATTGAAGAATCAACACATCTGAATTGTGGTGTTGGCAAAGAATTCTGAATATACTGTGAACTGCCAGAATAACAACAAATCAGTCTTGAAGAAAGTTCAGCTAGAATGCTCCTTAGAAACGAGGATGGTGAGACTTTTTCTTGCTTCCTTTGGACACATCAACAAGAAAGACTAATCTCTAGAGAAGGACATCATGTTTTGTAAATTAAAGGGTCAGCAAAAATGAAGGAAACACTCTTTCAGATGGACTGACACAATAGCTGCAACAATGGACTCAAACATATGAACATCTGTGAGGATGGCACAGGACAATGGAATATTACTCAGCCATAAAGGTAAATGAAGTCATAATGCACACCACAACATGGCTGAACCTTGAAACTATTATGCTAAGTGAAATGTCAGTCACAAAACAACAGATATTGAATGATTCCACTTATAAGAAATACCTAGAACAAGCAAATGTATAGAGATCAAAGTGCATTTGCGGTTACCAGGGGCAAGAAGAAGGGGAAATGAGGGATTCACTGCTTAGTGGACACTGGACTTCTATTAAGCAAGATGGAAAAATTAGAAAACAGAGAAGGGTGATGGTTGCACAAGATAATGAATGCAATTAATGTCACTGAATTGTACATGTAAAAAATGCTGAAATGACAAATATTTTGTTACATATATACTTACCACAATAAAGGAAGAAAACTAATGTCAGACAAAATTGACTTAAAAACAAGCTGAAAACAAATGTTTGATAAGATAATCTTTACTTGCTAAAGAAAACTAACAGTGTGATTAGGTACAGAGAGGGTTACAAACAAATGAGAAAAAATTTAATTACCAAAAAGATAAAAATTCTAAGCTTTTATAAACCTAATAATATGTTCTCAAAATATATCAAGTAAAAATCGATGTATTGACAAGGACAAATTGGAACAAAAATGCCATAATATTTACAGATTGATTCTTAATTATTGATAGGACAGGTTATCAAAAAATCTGTATATATATATATGTGTGTGCGTGTGTGTGCACACATTCCTGTGTATTCCATCTGGCGAGGTCCACGTGTATAGTCATTGTTTATGTTGGTGAAAAAAGGTATTTGCAATGAAGAAGTCATTGGTCTTGCAAAATTCTATCATGCGATCTCTGGCATTATTTCTATCACCAAGGCGATATTTTCCAACTACCAATCATCTTCTTTGTCTCCAACTTTCACATTCCAATCGCCAGTAATTATCAATGCATCGTGATGTCAGGTTTGATCAATTTCAGACTGCAGAAATTGGTAGATGTTTTCAGTTTCTTCATCTTTGTCCTTAGTGGTTGGTGCGTAAATTTGAATAATAGTCATATTAACTGGTCTTCCTTGTAAGCGTATGGATATTGTCCTATCAATGACAGCATTGTACTTCAGGATAGATCTTGAAATGTTCTTTTTGAGGATGAATTCAACGCCACTCCTCTTCAATTTGTTATTCCCGGCACAGTAGACCATATGATTGTCTGATGCAAAGTGACCAATACCAGTCCATTTCAGCTCACTAATGCCTAGTATATCGATATTTATGCGTTTCTTTTCATTTTTGACAATTTCTAATTTTCCTAGATTCATACTTCATACTTTCCACATTCAGATTATTAATGGATGTTTGCAGCTGTTTCTTCTCATTTTGAGTCGTGCCACTTCAGCAAATGAAGGCCCCAAAAGCTTGACTCCATCCACGTCATTAAGGTTGACTCTACTTTGAGGAGGCAGCTCTTCCCCAGTCATATTTTGAGTGTCTTCCAACCTGAGGGGCTCATCTTTCGGCACTGTATCAGACAATGTTCCGCTGCTCTTCATAAGGTTTTCACTGGCATAACAATGATTGTGAGGATGACGCAGGACCGGGCAGTGTTTCCTTCTGTTGTACATAGGGTTGCTATGACTCAGAACCGACTCAATGACATCTAAAAACAACAACAGTATATGTACACATATATGTATATATATGTATGTGTGTGTGTGTGTGTGTGTGTGTATATATATATATGCAGAGAGAGAGAATTTTATCACTACAATTAATAAGCGTGCTACAGGGGCTGTATATAACATTCTGTACCAAAAAATTAGGCAAGATGCATTCTTCTCAAACACAAGGAACACTTATCGAAACATTACTCACATTTTGGGTTATAATATCAACAAATTTCAAAGAATCAGTATCATAAATAACACATTATCTGGTTTCAGTAAAATTAAGTGAGTAGCAATTTTAAAAGGTATATTTTAAAAATCTCATACCTACAAAAGTTTAAAAACACAAATATAATAAGTCATTGGTCAAAATTAAATTATAATGAAATTTTAAAAAAATACCTAGAGGAGAATGATAATGAAAATTGTATAAAATCTTTTGAGATGCAGTGAAAGTGGTACTTCTAGGGAAATTTATAGCCTTAAAGACAAGTATTAGAATATAATAAAACCTAAAAATACATCTACCTTAAGAAATTTGAAAATAACCAGAAAGTTTGCACAAAGAAATCAGAATGAAGGAGAGAATAAAGATCTGAAATCTGTGACAGAAAACAAATGTTCAGTAGAATTAAAACCAACAAAGCCAAGAGTTTGTCCTCATACTAAATTAATAGGAAAATATTAGTTAAGAAGAAAAAATAAAGGGCATAATAAACAATATTAAAAAAAAAAAAAAACAAACCCATTGCAGTCGAGTCAATTCCAACTCATAGCGACCCTATGACACAGAGTAGAACTGCCCCATAGGGTTTCCAAGGAGTGGCCCATGGAGTCAAACTACAGACCTTTTGGTTAGCAGCCAAACTCTTAACCACTATGCCACTAGGTTTTCCCAAACAATATTAGGAATGAAAAAGAAACATAAATACAAATAAAGCAGATATTTAAAGACTGTCTTAGTTATCTAGTGCTGCCGTAACAGAAATACCACACGTGGATGGCTTTAACAAAGAGAAATTTATTCTCTCACAGTCTAGTAGGCTAGAAGTCTGAATTCTGTGTGCCAGCTCCAGGGGAAGGCTTTCTCCCTCTGTTGGCTCTGCAGGAAGGTCCTTGTCATCAATCTTCCCTTGGTCTAGGAGTTTCTCCACGCAGGAACCCCACGTCCAAAGGACTTGCTTTGCTCCCAGAGCTGCTTTCTTAGTGGTTTGAGGTCCCCCTATCTCTCTGCTTGCTTCTCTCTTGTATATCTCAGAAGAGATTGGCTTAAGTTATAAATTAATCTTGTAGACTGAGTCTACTTATCTGCCACTAATCTCATCTCATTAACGTCATCGAGATAAGATTTACAACACATAGGAAAATCACATCAGATGACAAAATGGTGGACAATCACACAATACTGGGAATTATGAGTTAGCCAAACTGACAGATATTTTGAGGGTACACAATTCAATTCATGACAAAGAGAATGAGAGATTATGAAGTATTTTTTGCCAATAAATTGAAAATACAGACAAATTAGATAAGTTCCTATAAAATAACACTTACAAAACTGACTAAAGAAAAACAGAAAATTTGAATACACTTAACTACTAAAGAAACTGAACATGTATATAAATCTTTTCACAAAGAAAACACTAGTCCAGATGGTTTTGCCAGTACACTCAAAAACATGTCCAAGAAATGAACTGAGAAAAAAATGTCCAAGAAACAAGTTATTCTACTCTTGTAATATTAGTAGTGTAGCTTGTTGTAGAGCAACCCTCCCACTGAAAATAACTAGTGAAACATGACAAAATACAGACAACGTAAGCTTAATTGCATCACTGAGTGCCCAATTCATCCAGAAGTTTGGGGGCCAGGATCTCACAGGGAAGGGAAGTGCATTGAGGTGATCCCAACATTCTGTGGCAATTTGTCCTGATGACATATGCCATTTCACAAACAGTACCAGGCCAAGAAGCTAAAAAAAATTTAAAAAGCATAAAGGTATAGGTAAAAGGTTGAGAAGCCATGTAGAATTCTCAGTAGTTTCACAATGCTGAGGAAAAAAAAATTGGAGTTAAGACCAACCAATTAAGATGTGTCTTGGTAACAGAGTTATCAGAATTAGCAAACAAAAATACAAGCTGACCGATTAAATTTGAATTTCACATAAATAGCTTTTTTTTAGGATAAGCATGTTCCATTCAATATTTGAGATATATTTATACTAAAAATTATTCTTTTTTATGTAAAATTCAAATTTTACTGGACATCTTATATTTTATCTGACAATCCTACTTAGTGAACATCTTAGACTTCCAGTTAGGAATCCCAGAAAAGTTATAATCTATGAATGAGGACAAACTAAAAATATATCAGCCATAACAAATAATGAAACACCACTTCAAATCAGTACAAGAAAAAAAAAGTTGTAAGGACTGGGAATAAAACTCATTATTCACAGACATCAATATTGTACATATACAAAATTTTAAAAGACTCTAAACATAAACTATTAGAACAAATAAGAGAATTTATTAAGATCAGTAGCTACAGAGTCAAAATTATTTGAAAATCAATGGCATTTCTAGAGACCATTAAGAAATCTTTAAACAGTACATACAATTTATGGTGTTATCTAAAACCATCAGATTCCCAGAATTACATGAAACCAAAAGATGTACAAGACATCTACACTGAAAACTTCAAAACACTGCAGACAGAAATTGAATAAGATATAAATAAATGCGGAAATACGCCATGTCCAAGGATTGGAAAATTCAGTATTGTAAATATTCCAATCCTCCCCAAATCAACATATAGATTCAGGACAGTCTCAATCAAAACCCTAAGTTTTTTTAAAAAATAGAAATTGGCACGTGAATTCTAAACCTAATATTGAAATTCAAAGAGCCAAATAAATCTAGCAACAGAAGCAGGAGTGGAGAAGGAGACAAAAAAGGAGAAGGTGGAGTGGGAAGAGAAGGAGGAGGAAGAGGAGAAGCAGCAGTTGCCACCACCCCATAACAAAATAACAAAAGTTGGCGAACATATACTAATGTTATACCAAAACCAATTATGAAATTAAAGCATGGTATTGCAACAAGGGTACACAAATTGACTAACAGAAAGTTGTGGAGCCCAGAACAAATTCCACACATACAAGGATATTTAGATCTATGATAGACATGCCACTGTGGAACAGTGGAAAAAAGATTATCTTTTCAATAAATGGTGCAAGGTCAATTGAATATACATACGGAAAAAAAGATCTTGATCCCTACTTCACAACATACAGAAAATTTAGCAAGTTGATTGTTGATTGAACTGTGAAAGTTAAAATTATAAAGCTTCTATAAAGTGGTATATAAATATTTTCATAATCTTGGGATAGGATAAGATTTCTTAAAAATGGTACAATAATCATTAAACATAAAGAGAAAATTTTTTTTAAAAATTGGACTACTGAAAAGATGACTAGTCTCATTGGACATCAGGCAATCACAAATTAAGGCCACAATATGTGATACTATCTCACAGCCACCACACAATACGATATTATGCCATCCAATGGTGTTTGTCTATCAGAATGGCTAAAATTTAAAGTAATGAAAATACCAAGTGTTGCAGAGGATGTAGAAAAACTGGCACTCAGATATACTGCTAGTAGAAATGTTAATTGATTCAACATCTTTAGATGTTCTAGGGATTTTTTTCAAGAAAAATGAAAACATATGTACACTTGGTCACAGCAGCTTATTTACAATAGCCCCAAAATGGAAACAACATAAATGTCCAACAAAAGAGAATGAATAAATAAGTTTGGAATAGTCTTACAGTGGGATACTACTCAACTATAAAAAAGGAATGGGCAACTGGTATACAAAATAACATGGATAAATCTCACAGACAGTTGGCTGAGCACAAGAAGTTGGACATCAGTGAGTATATTGATATGATTCTATTTGCATAAAGTTCTAGAACAGGCTAAATTAATCTAAAGTGAAGAAAATCAGAGGATTTTTTTTTGGGATGAGGTCTAAATTAGGGACTGACTTGGAAGGGACATGAAGGAACTTTATGGAGAGATGGAAATATTCTAAATCTTGAAGGGATTTGGGATACATGAATATATCCAGTTGTTAAAATTGTATAGTTATAAAATTTACATTTTAAAATTTATAATTTTCGTCCCAATGAAGAGCTAGTAAATATAATAAATACAACCAAGTTGAGCATGTAAGGAGTGAGTGGAGGTATAGCCGAAATAAGAATGTTAGTATATTGATAATCACTGAAGCTGGGTGATGTACATGGGGGTTCATTATACTACCCTGTTTACTTTCTACACATTTGAAATTTTTCTTAATAAAAGTTAAAGAAAATCAGAAAGGAAAAAAAAAAACACGATGAAGTAAAAAGACAAGCCACAATATGAATGAAGATTCTTACAACACATAGCTAAAAAAACAACGAAAAATGTCAAAGGCAGAATATATAAAGAACTGTCAGAAATCAATTAAAAAAAAAAAAACCAAGAAGTATACAAAAAGTTGCTTTGTAATTGAAGAAACACAAACTAAAATCACAATGAAATGTCATTTAAAATCCAGATGATAGAAAAACTACTAAGCAGTCTGACAATATCAGGTACTGGAGAGTATGTGGATCAATGGGGATTCTTATACATTGTGGTGAGAGTTCAAATTAGTATTACCACTTTGGAAAACAATTTGTAAGTATCTTGTTCAGTTGCACATGATCATCTTTTGAGCTATCCCACTCCTCAGTGTACACACAGGAGAAACACTAGTTCATGTGTACCAGGAGATGAATACATAAAGTCCACTGCACAAATGTTCATAATAGCTAAAGACTAAAAACAGCACAAATGTCTAACAACCAGAGAAAGCGTAATTGAATTATTTGCTCACACAGTGGAATATTGTTCATAAGAAAATGAAATATTACTACACACAAACTAAGAAAAATCTTGAAAACACGTTGAGTAAAAAATGACTCAGTCCATTTTCAATGTGACAGTAAGGAAGAAATGTAAGAAAGAATGAAGAACTAACATCCAAGACTTAAGATCTCAAGGTCCTCATGTTTGCATTTTTAATAATGTGTTTACATTGCCTTTGCCCTGGTGGCTCAGTGGTTAAGAGCTTAGCTGCTAACCAAAACGACAGCAGTTCAAATCCACCAGCCACTCCTTGGAAACCCAATGGGGCAGTTCTACTCTGTCCTATAGGGTCCCTATGAATCGGAATCAACTTGATGGTAATGGGTTTGGTTTGCTAAAAATTAATATGCCTGTAGAGAAATCTCCCTCCCTTCTCTTTAGTGATAGTCATTCATCAAGCATTGTTGATAAATACTTATATACTTGCATATTGTACAAGTCCTTTAATAGAATATAAGCTCCATAAGGGTATGAATTAGTTTCTCTAGTTCATCACTGTGTTTCCAGTGCCTAGAACCTTGCCTAATAAAACGAAAAAAAACCAGACCCGTTGCCATCAAGTCAATTCCAATTCATAGCCAAGCCACCCTATAGGACAGACTAGAAATGCCCCATAGGGTTTCAAGGGGAGGCTGGTGGATTCAAACTGCTGATCCTTTTTTTGGTTAGCAGCCAAATGCCTTACCGGCGTGCCACCAGGGCTCCAGAACCTTGCCTATCACGTGGTAAAACCAAAAAAACCAAACCAGTTGGCACTGAATCTATTTCAATTCATGGCAACGCCATGTGTCACAGAGTAGAACTGCTCTATATTGTTTTCTTGGCTGTTATATTTACAGAAGCAGATCGCCAGGGTTTTCTTTTGAGGTGCTGCTGGGTGGGTTCAAACCAGTAAATTTTCATTTGGTAGCCTAGTGAAAACTGTTACTTGATAAATATTTCTTGAGTTAATGCATTAAATAATCTATATCTATAATATAGATATCTATAATAGGCAACTATTCTTAAAGAGCATTTCTTTGGACCTGTATGTAGGGTTTTAATTTATATCATGTAGATCCAAAATGCTGGTTGAGAATATATTGTTAACTGTATTATGCTATATATCATATTTTTATGAACACATCAACAGTTCTTAGTTATGTGATAAGAGGCTATCCAAGTGAATATTTTACTGGATAAAATAACATATCTGTAGAGAAATCTCCCTCACCCCTCTTTAAAGATAGTAATTCATCAGTTTTTCCAGAGCTAATAGCTTATACACAGTGATTTCTATTTCCTTCTTTATGAAGTGTTGACCAGAGTGGCTGTGTCAGTGTGGTGATGGAAACACCCATGCCAGGGAGCACTCATCACATACGCCAACTGACATGAAAGTGTTTTTAGCAAGTGTGGAGTTGTGGCAGCTGATTATCATGAGGCAGGCTAGTTCAAAATGAAGGAGTTGAAAATGGAGATAAAGAGAACACTAAACCAAAGAACTTTATTAGAATGAAGATGAGAACAATGTGGTGCCACATTAGAAGAGGGTGGTGTATGAGTCCAAGGGACACTCCAAGTTTTAGAACTTAGAGAAAAACAGGGTTGTGACATGGTAAGAAAATTTGGAAAACTACATATAATGGAGAGGGTCAGAAAATAGAGAATCTTTTTCCTTTTTTTATTGTGCTATAGATAAAGACTCAAAGAGCAAATTAGTTTCTCATTAAACAAGTAATACACGTATTGTTTTGTGACATTGGTTGCTAACCCCATGACGTGTCAACACTCTCCCCTTCTCAACCTTAGGTTCTCTATTTCCATTCATCCAGCTTTCCTGTCCCCTCCTGCCTTTTCGTCCTTGCCCCTGGGCTTGTGTGCTCATTTAGTCTCCTATACATGGTTGAGTTACGAGTATTATAGTTAGTTCCATAGGCCTGTCTCATCTTTGGCTGAAGGGTGAACCTCAGGAGTGACTTCAGTACTGAGTTCAAAGGGTGTACAGGGACCATGCTCTCAGGGTTTCTCCAGCCTCTGTCAGACCAATCAGTCTGGTCCTTTTCTGTGAGTTTTAATTTTATTCTACATTTTTCTCCAGCTCCATCTAAAACCCTCTATTGTGACCCCTGATGGAGCAGTCAGTGGTGGTAGCTGAGTACCATCTAGTTGTGCTGAACTCAGTCTGGTGGAGGCTGTGGTAGTTCTGGTGCATTAGTCCTTTGGACTAATCTTTGCCTTGTGTCTTTGGTTTTTTTCATTCTCCTTTGCTCCAGACAGGGTGGGACAAGTGCAATACTTTAGATGACCACTTACCAGTTTTTGAGACCCCAGACACTACTCACCAAAATAGGATGTAGAACATTTTCTTTATAAACCATGTCATGCCAATTGAGCTAGATGTCCCCCACGACCATGGTCCCCAGGCCTCAGCCCAGTAATTCAGTTCCTCAGGGAGTCTGGATGTGTCTATGAAGCTTCTATGACCTTGCCCTGGTCAAGTTGTGCTGACTTCCCCAGTATTGTTTACTGTCTTACCCTTCACCAAAGTTACCACTTATCTATTGTCTATTTAGTGATTTTCCCTCCCACCCCTCTCCTCCCTCGTAACCATCAAAGATTGTTTCGTTCTGTGTGTAAACCTTATCATGAATTTTTATAATAATAGTCTCATACAGTATTTGTCCTATTGTGATTGACTTATCTCACTCAGCATAATGCCCTCCAGATTCATTCATGTTGTGAGGTGTTTTGCAGATTCATCATTGTTTTTTATCATTGTGTAGTACTCCACTGCGTGTATGTACCATAGTTTGTTTATCCATTCATCCACAGATGGACACCTAGGTTGTTTCCATCTTTTTGCTATTGTGAATACTGCTTCAATGAACATGGATGTACATATGTCTATTCTTGTGATGGTTCTTATTTCTCTAGGATATATTCCTAGGAGTGAGATTGCTGGATTGTATGGTATTTCTATTTCTAGCTTTTTAAAGAAACACCTTATTGTTTTTCAAAATGATTGTACCATTTTACATTCCCACCAGCAATGCATAAGAGTTCCAATCTCCCCGAAGCCTCTCCAACATTTGTTATTTTCTGTTTTTTTTTTTTTTATTTGTGCCAGTAGTGTCGGGGTGAGATGGTATCTCATTGAAATTTTGATTTGCATTTCTCTAATGGCTAGTGATCACAAGCATTTTCTCATGTGTCTGTCAGCTGCCTGAATGTCTTCTTTGGTGAAGTTTCTGTCCATTCTTAGCCCACTTTTTATTTGGATTATTTGTCTTTTTGTTGTAGAGGTGTTGGATTTTCCTACGGATTTTAGAGATTAGACCTTTACAGGATATGTCTTAGACAAAAATTTATTTCTCAGTCTGTATGTTCTCTTTTTACTCTTTTGGTGAAGTCTTTTGATGAGCAAAAGTGTTTAATTTTTAGAAGATCCCAGTTATCTAGCTTACATTCTGGTGTTTGTGTATCATTAGTTAAGGTTTTTATCCTATTTGTGCTGTGTATTAGGGCCTCAGTGTTGATCCTTTTTTTCTTCTATGATCTTTATAGCTTTTTGTTTTAATATTTAGGCCTTTGATCCATTTTGAATTAGTTTTTGTGTATGATGTGAGGTGTCAGTTCTATTTCATATTTTTACAGATGGACATCCAGTTTTGCCAGCACAGTTTGTTAAAAAGACTGTCTTTTTCCCCATTTAATGGACTTTGGGCCTTTGTCAAAGATCAAGCCATCATACTTGGATGGATTTACATCTGGGTTCTCGATTCTGTTCCATTGGTCAATGTGTCTGTTGTTGTATAAGTAGCAGGCTGTTTTGACTACTGTAGCTGTATAGCAGGTTATGAGGTCAGGTAGTGCAAGGCCTCTTACTTTATTCTTCTTCTTCATTAGTGCTTTACTTATCTGGGGATTCTTCCCTTTCCATAGAAAGTTAATGATTAGTTTTTCCATCTCATTAAAGAATTCTGTTGGTATTTGGATTGGGAATGCATTGAATTTGTAGATTGCTTTGGGTAGAATTGACATTTCCATGATGTTGAGTTTACCTATCCACGAGCATGGTATGTTTTTCCATTTGTTTAGGTTTCTTTTGGTTTCTTGCCATAGTGTTTTGAAGTTTTCTTTGTATAGGTCTTTACTTCCCTGGTTAGATTTGTTCCTAAGTATTTTAATTTTTAGGGGCTATTACAAATGGTACTGCTTTCCTGATTTCCTTTTTGTAGTTCTCTTTATTGGTGTGTAGGAATTCAACTGATTTTTGTATTTTTCTCTATTTTCCGGTAGTTTTCTTGTGTAGTCCTTTGGGTTCTGTATGTATAGTAGTATAATATTTGCACATAGAGATAATTTTGCTTCTTCCTTACTAATTTGGATGCCCCTTATTTCTTCTTCTTGCCTTATTGCTCTAGCTAGGACTTCCAGCACAATGTTAAATAGGAGTGGTGATAAATGGCATCCTTGTCTTGTTGCTGTTCTCAGGGGGAATATTTTCAGCCTCTCTCCATTGAGAATGATGTTGGTTGTTGGTTTTATATAGATGCCCTTTATTATGTTGAGGAATTTCCCTTCTATTCGTATTTTATTGAGAGTTTTCATCAGGAATGGATGTTGGACTTTATCAAATGCCTTTTTTGCATTGATTGAGAAGATCATATGATTATTTTGTTTTATTTATGTGGTAGATTACATTGATTGATTTTCTAAAGTGAAACCATCCTTACATACCTAGAACAAATCCCACTTGGTCATGGTGTATTATTTTTTTGATATGATGTAGAATTCTTTTCACTAGCATTTTATTGAGAATTTTTCATCTATATTCATGAAAGATATTGGTTTGAAATTTTCTTTTTCTGTGATATCTTTGCCTGATTTTGGTGTTAGCATTATGCTGGATTCATAGAATGAATTTGGAAGAATACTTTCCTTTTCTATGTTCTGAAATAATTTGAGTAGTGCTTGTGTGAGCTCTTCTCTGAATGCTTGGTAGAATTCTCCAGAGAAGCCATGTAGGCCAGGACTTTTTTATTGTTACGAGTTATTATTATTATTACCTTTTCAATCTCTTCTTTTTTTATGAATCTGTTCACATTTTCTACCTCAGTTTGTGTTAGTTTAGGTAGGTAATGTGTTTTGAGAAATTTATCCATTTCCTCAGGGTTTTCAATTTTTTTGGAGTATAATTTTTTATAGTAGTCTGTTATGATCCTTTTTATTTCAGTTGGATCGACTGTAATGTTCCCAGTTCTTATTTGGGTTATTTACTTCCTCTCCTGTTTTTCTTTTGTCAGTTTGGCCAATGATTTGACGATTTTGTTGATCCTTTCAATGAACCAACTTTTGATTTTGTTGATTCTTTCGATTGTTTTTCTATTTTCTATTTCCTTTATTTCTGCTCAGATCTTTATTATTTCCTCTCTTCTGGTGGATGTGGGTTTCTTTTGCTGTTCTCTATTTGTTTTAGTTGTATAGCTAATTTTTTTATTTTGTCCCTTTTAGAGAAAGAATTTTGTCATTATTGTGCATATATGATTTGTTAAATTTGCCTTTGTATTTCTAATTTTATTTTCTAAACAATATATGTCCTAGTTTCACAGATCTGCTTTCACTAACTCCAGTTGTCACTATCTTTGATGATGGTGGTGGATCCAGTCAACAACCACCTGTGATGATGTTGTTCTTGTTTTCCAACCAGGAAAATGAGAAAGCTGACCCTGCCAAATGATTTTAAAACAAAAAAACACTTCATAAAAAATTACGAACATATGTAAAAGTGAGGATAAAAATATAATAGACCTTTACACGCACCCATGCCCCATCTTCAACAATTATCAAGTCATATATACTCCTGCTGATATTCTCCTGGATTGTCATGAAACCAATCCCAGACATTACAAGACTTCAACCATAAATATTTACACACACTCTTCAAAAAAGATAGACTTCTCAAGAAAACAAAACTACAATACCATAATCAAACCTAAATTAAAAAAAAAAAGATTTCCTTAAAATCATCTAGTAAACAATCAGTGTTAAAATTTTTATAGTTGTCTCATCTTTTTTTTCTTTTTACTGTTTGTTTTTTCTTCAAGGTCCATACAAGTCCATACACTGTAACTGGTCTCTTAGGTGTCTTTTAATCAAGTTAATATTATTATTATCAAAATTATTAACTATTTTACAAGTTATTTGTGGAATAAGCCACATAATTTATCCTGTAGAGTTTTCCACAGTCTAGATTTTGTGGATTGCATCCCTGTGCTATTGTATAATTTGTTCCTCTTGCACCTTTATTTCCAGATAACTGATAGTTAGCTCTAGAGTCTCTGACCCAGATACAACTTTTTTTTTCTTTAAAAACTGCAAGTGTGTACTTGTCTCAGAAACCATATAATAAATGCCTCTTTGAGGAGGAGTTAAACAGCCATGGATGGTCATTGTCTAGATCCATTAATTCATTAAAACTAGCATTAGAGAAATACAAATCAAAACTACAATGAGATACCATCTCACCCCGACATTACTGGCACAAATCAAAAAAACAGAAAATAACAAATGTTGAGGAGGCTCTGGAGAGATTGGAACTCTTATGCATTGCTGGTGGGAATGTAAAATGGTACAATCATTTTGAATTAAAAAAAACGCACTTCTTTAAAAAGCTAGAAATAGAAATACCTTATGATCCAGCAATCCCAGTCCTAGGAATATACTCTAGAGAAATAAGAGCTGTCACATGAATAGACATATGCACACCCATGTTCATTGTAGCATTATTCACAATAGCAAAAAGATGGAAACAACCTAGGTGCCCATCAATGGATGAATGGATAAACAAACTATAGTACATACACACAATGGAGTACTACGCAATAATAAAGAACAATGATGAATCTGCAAAACATCTCACAACATGGATAAATCTGGAGGGCATTATGCTGAGTGAGGTAAGTCAATCACAATAGGACAAATACTGTATGAGACTACTATTATAAAAATTCATGATAAGGTTTACACACAGAACGAAACAATCTTTGATGGTTACGAGGGAGGAGAGGGGTGGGAGGGAAAATCACTAAATAGACAATAGATAAGTGGTAACTTTGGTGAAGGGTAAGACAGTAAACAATACTGGGGAAGTCAGCACAACCTGACCAGGGCAAGGTCATAGAAGCTTCATAGACACTTCCAGACTCCCTGAGGAACTGAATTACTGGGCTGAGGCCTGGGGACCATGGTCGCGGGGGACATCTAGCTCAATTGGCATGACATGGTTTATAAAGAAAATGTTCTACATCCTATTTTGGTGAGTAATGTCTGGGGTCTCAAAAACTGGTAAGTGGCCATCTAAGGTATTGCACTTGTCCCACCTTGTCTGGAGCAAGGGAGAATGGAGACAACCAAAGACACAAGGGAAAGATTAGTCCAAAGGACTAATTGACCACAACTACCACAGCCTCCATCAGACTGAGTGCAGCACAACTAGGTGGCGCCCAGCTACCTCCACCAACTGTTCTGACAGGGATCACAATAGAGAGTCCTGGACAGAGCTGGAGAAAAATGTACAATAAAATTCTAACTAACAAAAAAATCCGGAAATCAAATGACTTATTGCACTGGGCAAATCTGCTACAGAAGACTTCTTTAGGTCTTTTGTTGCTATTGGAGTAATGGTATACCAGCCAGTCTTTATGCCTCTGGGCCTCAGACGTAAGGCATTTATTTGGATTCTAATACATTTAGTGTTAATGCTGGGCCCCTTTTGAAATGTGTGAAGCTCAACTGGTTGCACTTGGAGCCTCATTGTTATGTAGGGTTGAATGAATTCTGTTAGGTAATGTTTCCTGGATGTGTTAGTGTTGTAAACTTTTGCCTTTTTCTCCTTTATTTCTGTGAGGGGGAAAAAAATCTGTTGCTGTCAAGTAGATTCAAATTCATTGTGACCCTATGTATTACAGAACAGAACTGCTCCATAAGCTTTCCTTGGTAATTTTTATGGAAGCAGATCACCAGGCATTTTTTCCTTGGTACCACTGAGTGGGTTTAAATCACCAACATTAAGGTTAGTAGGAGCTCTGGTGATGCCGTGGTTAAGCACTTGGCTGCTAACTGAAAGGTAGGTAGTTCAAATCCACTAGCTGCTCCATGGGAGAAACATGTGGCAGTCTGCTTCCAGGAAGATTACAGCCTTGGAAGCCCCATGAGGTATTTCTACTCTGCCCCATAGGGTCAATACGAGTCAGAATCGACTCCACAACAATGAGTTTTGAGGTTAGTATTTGAAAGCAAACTGTTCCCGCCATACAAGGACCTCTTTAATTCATTAAGGGTTGTCAAATGTGATACTTTAATGCTATCATTCCTTTATTTATTAGCTATAATATTGGATAATGGAAATGCTTATGTACTATTATGAAGTCATGAATTTAAATATATTTAATGGGTTTCGAACTATTGCAAGTGTTATCATTACTGATGACCATGTTGTGGCTTCTTATCCAGTGAGAGGACTTCCAGTTGGCTACTGTATCCTTTAGACACTACCTAGAGGTCTTACAGCAATGATCATCAGAATGGTGCAGGACCAGGCAGTGTTTCGTTCTGTTGTACATAGGGTCTCTATGAATCAGAACCAACTCGATGGCACCTAACAACTACAAGAGGTTTTTAATGGCTTTTTTTTTAAAAAAATTTTATTTTGCCATTAAGGCATAACAAGTATAATAAGATACTTCAGGTTCATCTTATACATTTTCTACTTGACATTTAGAATTATCCATTTACTGAAGGACCTCTGGTACTTATTCATAGGAAATGGTATTTTAAGGTACATAGTAAGCTCTTTCAGTATGTAGTTTAAAAATAATTTTTATTAATTTTAATTTAAAAAATTAATTTAATATTTAATTTTAAGAACATTTTTGTGACTTATTTATTTTGGCTTTTGTACTGTTCACTTTATTTTATGTTGTTTTTCAGGGACACTTTTCATACATATGTTGAATCTTCTTTGCCAGCAATCAATAATTCTAACTATCAAAACTTTTCAATTATTCATTTCTTTTTGATTTTAAAAAAGGTCTTCCCTTTTAACATCAATTCTTTTTAAGGTATTATTTCTTATTTTTATTATTTATTGTGTTTATCTTAGTTTGGGTTCTCTAAAGGACCAAAATCAGTGAAATGTATTATAAATATCTATACAGAGATTTAATTCAAGGAAATGGATCACATAATTGTGAAGCTGGCTAGTCCCAAATCTGTGAGTCTCTCAGCAAACTAAGGACCCCTGCTGGCTCACAAGATAGCGTGGGATGGTGAATCCAAGATCTGCAGAGCAGGCGGCAGGCTGGAGATTTCTACAGGCTTCTGTCCCAAGAACCAGAGGTTAGGTGACTAGAAGAGTGCAAGGCCAATAGAGAGAGTTTTGTCACAACATCCATTTTTATACTGGAGTCAGGCCACACTCCCAAGAAAATTCTCCTTTCAGCTGACAGGCTGCTCACATCAGATCATAAAATGGAAGGTGATTATATAGTGTCTGCCAAACCACTGAGAATGATAGCCTGGCCAAGTTGACACATAACATTAACCATCACAGTCCACCTCTTGTCAAACTGGCACCTATACACATCTCCTTAAACCATGCATAACTCCAAATAAAGACAATTATGAGTCATATTTTTCCTAACATGGTACAACTAACATGCATATGTCCGAAAATGGACTAGCTCCTTTTACATATTGTATTTTATAAGTAACGATAAAGGAAGGAAGAAAATGAATATATATATATATACATACATATACATACACACACATATAACAAAATAAGGAAGAAATATACATAATAATTACAGTTGTTGTTTCTGCAACTGATCATGTGATCGTAGCTGCCATTTAGAACTACCTTCTTCGACTACCCATTCCATATTCTCTTTGCCCTCAACAAGCACCTGAGGTTCTTGGTTCTGTACCTAGTGGGGTGACACAAACTTTCATTCCTGAAGGATCTGGCCATTAGTAGTCAAGTCAAAATTGGGTTGCTGTAGTTTTCCTTTGACTTTAATCACAGGGTATGGTAGTACCAAGAGACGCCCTAAGGGATTGCCTACTTTCAAGACATACTTTTATTTACCTCCATTATATAATATCAATCAGATTTCCCCTTGGTACTTGGGATTACTCACACCAGCCAATACAGTAACTCCCTTCTTTGCCTGTTGATCCAGAGGCATGAGGAGCACAAAGTGGCCAGGTTGCATTCTTAACTTCCAGTTCGATGGAATCAGTGTTGTGTCTCTGGTGGGACCATTCCTCCCTTTGGAACTAAGACCTCTAGACCAGTAGTCCTACGGTCATGGGGCCAGGAAGTAAAAATTTTGAGAGTGGGTAACTAGGTATAATACTAGTGGTGCCACTCCCATTTTCATCCTTGGATTCCAGGACCAATGAATGCCAGCAATGGGAGAAACAGCCCCATATATTGGGCACTGGTTTGGAGCATATACAGCCTCCGGGAGAACATTCCCTCAGCCCTGCAAGATATTGCCACCTACCTAGTGCTGAATTGTGTCTTTAAAAGGCCATTCCATTGTTCTATGAAGCTAGCTGCTTCAGGATAATGGGGAATGTGGTAAGACCAGTGAATTCTGTGAACATGGGCCCATTACCACACTTTATTTGCTATGAAGTGATTTCTTTGATCTGAGGCAATGAAGCCTGTGGCACTGTGATGTGGATAAGGCATTCTGTAAATCCATGGATGGTAGTTTTGGCAAAAGCATTGTGAGCAGAGAAGACTAATCCACATCCAGAGTAAGTGTCTATTCCAGTAAGAACAAAACACTGTCCTTTTGATGATGGAAGTGGCCAAATTTAATAAACTTGCCACCAGATTGCTCACTGATTGCCCTGAGAAATGGTGCCATATTGGGAACTCAGTGTTGGTCTCTGCTGCTGGCAGATTGGGCACCCAGCAGTGGCTGTAGGCAAGTCGGCCTTGGTGAGTGGAAGTCCATGTTGTTGAGCCCATGCATAACCCCATCCTGTCACCATAACCACTTTGTTCATGAGCCCATTGGGTTATGACAGGGGTGGTTGGAGAAAGAGGAAGACTGGTTTCCACAGAAGGCATAATCCTATCCACTTGACTGTTAAAATCATCCTCTGCTGAGGTCACCCTTTGGTGAGCATTCACATGAAACACAAATATCTTCACTTTTTTGGCTCATTCAGAGAGGTCTATCCACATACCTCTTCCCCATACCTTCTTGTCATCAACTTTCCAATCATGGTTCTTCCAAGTCCCTGACCATCCAACCAAATTATTGGCCAAATCATTACACATCTGGCTATTTATCCTTCCAAATGAAATGAACACCAGGTGCACTGCTAGAATTTCTGCCCATTGGAAAGTTTTCTCTTCACCACTGTCCTCCAGGAAAGTCCCAGAAAGGGGTTGCAGTGTTACAGCTGTCCACTTTTGAGTGGTGCCTGCATATCATGAAGAACAATCTGTTAACAAGGCACCAGTTTTCTCCTCCTCAGTCAACCAATCATAAGGAACTCTCCATGAGGCCATATGTACAGACTGGAAGAGGGAAGGTAACATTACAGAAGTGGGGACCGTGGACATTTGGGCCACATCCTCACGTAACTTACTTGTGCTTTTAGGTCCTGCTCAAGATTTATTTTGTATATATCACCTCCATTTAATGATGGAGTGCTGTTGTGCATGTTCAAATTTATGACTCTGTGCATCAGACAACACTCTGTTCATGATGGGCAGCTCAGGCTGCATGGTAACTTGCTGGCCCATGGTTAATCATTCAGTCTCTACTAAGGCCCAGTAAGAAGTCAAAAGCCGTTTCTCAAAAGGAGAGCAGTTATCTGAGAAGAATGGCAGGGCTTTTCTCTTACTTAACTAGTGCTACTATAACAGAAATACCACAAGTGGACAAATGGATGGATTTAACAAAGAGGAATTTATTCTCTCACAGTCTAGGAGGCTAGAAGTCCTATTTCACAGTGCCAGCTCAGGGGAAGGCTTTCTTTCTGAATAGGCTCTGGTGGAAGGTCCTTGTCATCAATCTTCCCCTGGTTTAGGAGCTTCTCAGCTCAGGGACCCCGGGTTCAAAGGACATGCTCCCCTCCAGGTTCTTCATTTTTGGTGCTCTTCTCTCTGCTCACTTATCTTTTTTTAATTTCAAAAGAGATTAACTCAAGATACAACCTAATCCTGTAGATTCAGTCCTGCTTCATTAACATAAATCTCTCTAATCCATCCTCATTAGCATCATAGAGGTTAGGATTTACAACACATAGGATAATCACATAAGATCACAAAATGATGGACAATCACACAATACTGAAAATCCTGGCCTAGCCAAGTTGACATACATTTTCAGGGGACACAATTTAATCCATGACAGCTTTCTTCCATAATTCTAAAAGTTGTGCTGTGATTCACTAATAGGGACCTGCCAAAGACTCCAAACAGCAACTCTAGCTGCCACTGACACTTCAAGCACCATTGGATCAGCTGGATCATATGGCCCAAGTGGCAGAGCAGCTTGCACAGCAGCCTGAATCTGTTGCAGAGCCTTCTCTTGTTCTGGGCCCCACTCAAAGTTAGCGGCTTTTTGAGTCATTTGGTAAATAGGCCAGAGTAGCACACTCAAATAAGGGATGTGTTGACTCTGAAATCCAAAGAGGGCCACCAGGCATTGTGCCTCATTTTAAGTTATAGGAGGGGCCAGATGCGACAAATTATCCTTCACCTTAGAAATAATATTTCAACAAGCCCCAAGCCTCTGGACCCCTAGAAATTTCAGGTTGAAGGTGCCTAAATGTTTGTTGGATTAACTTCCCACCCTCTGGACCACAAATGAAGGAGCCCTGTTTGTGCAATTATTAATCCAAAAGGTCAGTGGTTTCAACTCACCAGCCACTCCTCAGGAGAAAGAGGTAGCAGTCTGCTTCAGTAAAGATTTACAACTTTGGAAACCCAGTGGGGCAGTTCTGCTCTGTCCTATAGGGTTGTCATGAGTGGGAATCAACTAAATGGCAGTGGGTTTGGTTTTTTTTTCCAGGCCCACAAATGTCTTACCGATATGTCTAGAGTTGTTGATACTTATTCCTTAATAGGTTCAATCAGCATAATGCCATTAATTCAATGGACCAGTGTGGCATCTTATGGAAGGGAAAGGTGGTCAAGTTTCCTGCAGACTAAATTATGACATAAGGCTGGAGAGTTGATATACCTCTTAGGTAGGACAGGAAAGGTGTATTGTTGGCCTTGCCAGCTGAAGTTAAATTGCTTCTGATGGTCTTTAGAAACAGGTATCAAGAAAAAGGCATTGGCCAGATTAATAGCTGCATACCAGGTGCCAGGAGATGTATGAATTTGCTCAAGCAATGAAACCACATCTGGAACAGCAGCTGCAATTGGAGTCACCACTGAATTAAATGTTTGATAACCCACTGTCATTCTCCAAGATCCATCTGTTTTCTGCACCAGCCAAATAAGCAAGTTGAATTGGGATGTGGTGGGTATTACCACCTCTGCAACCTTCAAGTCCATAATGGTGGCAGTAATCTCTGCAATCCCTCCAGGAATGCAGTATTGCTTTTGGTTTACTAATTTCCTAGGTAAGGGCAGGTCTAATGGCTTCCACTTGGCCTTTCATACCATAATAGCCCTTACTTCACATGTCAGGGATTGAAAGTGGGGTTCTGCCTGTTTCGGAGTATGTCTATTCCAATTATGCATTCTGGAACTGGGGAAATCACTACAGGATGAGTTCGGAAACCCACTGGACCCACTGTAAGACAGACCTGAGCTAAATTTCCATTAATAACCTGACCTCCATACACCCTTACTCTGACTGGTGGGCCACAGTTACATTTTGGGTCAACTAGAATCAGTGTCAGCTCAGGGCGATGGTCCAGTAATCTCCCCAAACTCTGATTATTTCCTTTTCCCCAATGAACAGTCACTCTGGTAAAAGGCTATGAATCCCTTCTGGGATGGTTGGGAAAAAAACTAACAATGTAAATTTTTGGCATTGTAGTGAGGGACCTGGCCTTCCTTTCATTCAAGGCACTGTGGGCCTGTAAACTTGCTCCTCTGGGGATTAACTAAGGGTCGTGACTCTAGTAATTCAAGTTAGGTTACTGTTCACTTGACCCAAAACTCTTAGACTTATACAGATCAAGTGAATATTTAGTAGATTTCCCATCTATTTCTCCCCTAGGGACACCATGACTAACTATCCATGCAAGTCAGACTATTCTGATTACTGCTTTTACTCTGCTGTCCATTATATTAACCATATCCATCTTGTATTTGGTGATTAAGTGCCACCATTTGGCCCCTTCCACCCCAAGAGTCAATCACCCCAATTGTAGATAGATTTCCCATTTCAATGAGGACAATTCCCTGTGTAATATCTTGCCTACCTAGAAGAGCAATCACAGCAGTCTTCAAGGATGCTGGGGCTCCCTTCACAAATTTATTCCTCACAATTGTGGTGAAAGGTGTATCCTCTGGGCACTCCCTGGGTGAGTGTTTTGGTCTGACATAATAAATCCAGTCTAACATTTCAATTTCCGTAAGCCTTTGGATACTTCTTCTACAGTATACTAAGGCAGTTCCAGCATTTCTACTTCATTCAGTGTAGGCCACCTCTTAGTCTCTGTTTCAGTTAACCAATCAAATAAACTATTAGATCCTATTCTAACCCTTTGAGCTGAAACATTTAATGAAGAGTCTCTGGTTAGTGGTCCCATATCAATAAACTCAGACTGATCCAACTTTATGTTCCTTGTACCATTATCCCAAACCCATAATAGCCATTCTCGCACATATTCTCCCAGATTTCTGTTTATATACATTAGAAAAATCAAGCAGTTCTTTTGGAGTATAGCATACCTTCACATTGTACCTCACATTTTGTGGCTCACTGGGACTTGATTCTAATTATAGATCTAGAAACAAAAATGGGTTGGGGCAAAGTCCTGGGGACATTCAGCAATGACTTGCAAGGTATATGTCTCAATTGGCACCTCAGGTGCTGGCTTAGGCAGTGTTCCAGGCAATGCTTCAGACAATGACTCCTCAGAAATATCTGAGTGAATCTTATCAGGTGGGGGTGGGAGAGCTGATTTTACTGGCAAAGGTGATTTAGCAGACAAAGCTAGGTTAATCTCTTCAGATGGGGGTGAAAGGGTTGGTTCTACTAGCAAGGGTGATTCAACAGAATTTAGGGGCTCAATGTCTCTGGCTTCATCTATATCTTCTCATACGTTCCAATCTGAATTTTTAGGATCCCATTTCTTCCAAATCAATGCCCTCAGTTTAACCTCTGACACCCTTCAATGTTAGGAATTCAATTGGTGTTTAATTCAGCCACTCGTAGGATAAGACTCTGGGTTTGATTTTCAGCAATATCAGCTCTGTTATTACAAGAAATAAGACTTTCTTTCAGGGTAAAAATAACAACATTCAGGTCCTTTATGAGGTACTTGAGTGGGACTTTGAAGCCTTGAGCTCATCCTTTGCTTTCTCCACTCTGTCTAGTGAAAGTAGGACCTACTCGCCAGTTTCATTATATTTGTCAATTTGACAAAAATGTTGAAAGGTGTCATAAATATAATCACCCAGAGCCTTGTCTCTCACAATTATTTGATCCAATGGTGGTGATATTTTGCATATTTCTATTGTCACATCCCATAACTCATTGCCATCTCCTGCAAAAGACATCTTTAAAGTGTTAAAAAGCAAAGATGTCACTTTGAGGACTAAGGTGCACCTGACCCAACCATGATATTTTCAATAGCCTCATATGCATACAAAACCTGGACAATGAATAAGACTGAAGAAGAATTGATGCCTTTGAAATATGATGTTGGTGAAAAATATTGAGTATACCATGGACTGCCACAAGAACGAACAAATGTGGCAAGACATTGTCTCAAGTACTTATTCATATCTAATTATTTCTCAAGTTGTCATCTTGTTTTGTGGCTTTCCTGATGTTGTCTTATGTTATTCTTTAATGTCTTGTTTCATTTTCTTCTTCCATAAAGACTACAGCCAAGAAAACCCTATGGGACAGTTCTACTGTCTCACGTGGTGTTGCTATGAGTCGGAATTGACTCAGCGACACCTACAAACAACAATAACATCATTTTCTTAATATCTTTTAGCTTTAATTTCTATAGTCCTAGCCGCTGTCCCCTTGAATTCACCAGTTTTGGAGTGGGCCATACCCCTAAACCTCATCAATCTTCCATCACTAACTCCTTTATCCCACACTGAAAATTATAGTTCTCAAAGACACTAACATGATTACTCAATTAACAACCCACAGTGTGTACAGAGCAATCTTGGAGAAGCAATATCAACACTATCGCTGACAGTATCAGTGAGTTTTTTGTTCTTTTTCTCCTTATGTATACCTCACTACATACGTACAAATTACTGTATTTTAAAGTCACTAGAAATAATTTCCTGAGTGTGCATGCCAAAAAAATCAGTACAGAGCTGTCAATTTGTTTTACTTTGCTTTCAAATCATAGGGATAGATATTTTTAAAGTTTACTTGGTTTATAATTATGCAAAACATGTCTTTGGTTCAAAGGTGAGATCTGCAAAACCAGGTACTTTCAGAGAGGTTTAGCTGCTGTCCCTTTTTCCTCCATGCTATTACCTCCTTCCACCTATTATTAATATTTGAAATTTTATTGTTTATTCCACTATTGTTTTTTAAAATAGAAGCAAATATAGTGTATGCACTGACATATACGTACACATATATATATACACGTATATGTATGTGTGTGTATATATACATATATGTATACATATGTATAAACCAAAAAACCAAACTTGTTGCCCTTAAGTCAATTTCGATTCATAGCTATCCTACAGGACAGAGTAGAACTGCCCCATAGGGTTTCTAAGGAGCGGCTGGTGGATTTGAACTGCGGACCTTTTGGTTAGCAGCCTGAGCTCTTAACCACTGCACCATCAGGACACCGTATATATGTATAGACACCTATTATTAACATTTAAATTTTGTTTATTCTTCCATTTTTTAACATATAAACAAATATATATAGTGTGTGCATTGGCGTGCATATACATATGTATATACATGTATATGTATACACACACACTCACACACATGCATACCTTTTGATAACTTATGACACACATTTTTTTTATCACCATGATGGTTTTTTTACTCAACAATGTATCCTTAGGATCACTGCATGTACAGGTATTCCCATTCCTTTCAAAAGCTGAATAGTACCACATTGTTTGGATATGTTGTTGTTGTGTGTTCTCAAGTCAATTCTGACTCATAGCAATATTATAAATCAGAGTAGAAATGCCCCATAGGGTTTCCTAGGCTGAAAGCTTTACAGGAGCAGACCATCAGATCTTTCCTCCCACAGAGCAACTAAGGGTTCGAACCACCAAACTTTCAGTTAGCAGCCTAGTGCTTAACCATTGCAACACCAGGACTCCTTTGGATATATCATGGTTGATTCCACTGGTGTCTTACTGAATGATATTTGGAATGTTTCTAGGCTTTTGTTTTTATCAGTGAGTTTCAATAAACAGCCTTGTGCACACATATTTTTCCCTATGTTTGGTAAAGCATCCTCAGAATAGAATTCTGAAAGAAGGTATTATTCAGTCAAACAATAATAACATATATAATATTCTTAGGTATTACAAATTTCTCTATAAAAGGTTTATAAGTTTGCATTTCTGCCAGATATGTATAAGAATAGCCATTTCCCCACAACTTCAGCAGTTTGTATTTTTGACTATATAATCTTTGAATTATGGTGTTGGCAAAGAGTACTGAATATACCATGGACTGCCAAAAGAATGAACAGATCTCTCGGAAGGGAAGAAGTACAGCTAGAATGCTCCTTAGAATCAAGGGTGGCGAGACTTCGTCTTACATACTTCGGATGTGTTATCAGGAAGGACCAGTCCCTAGAGAAAGACATTATGCTTGGTAAAGTAGAGGGTCAGTGAAAAAGAGGAAAACCCTCAATGAGATGGATTGTCACAGTGGCTGCAATATTGGGCTCAAACATAGCAAGGATTGTAAGGATGATGCAGGACCTGGCAGTGTTTCTTTCTGTTGTACATAGTGTTGCTATGAGTCAGAACTGACTCAACACCACCTAATGACAACAACAACAGGTAGAGTCCACCACTCATCTGTCAGTTTGTCGTATTGTGGTGGCTTGTGTGTTACTGTGATGCTGGAAGCTATGCTACCAGTATTTCAAATACCAGCAGGGTCACCCATGGTGGACAGGTTTCAGCAGAACTTTCAAACTAAGATACACTAGGAAGAAGGACCCGGTGGTCTACTTCTGAAAAGAATTAGCAAGTGAAAACCTTATGAATAGTAACAGAACATTGTCTGATATAGTGCTGTAAGGTGAGCCCCTCACGTTGGAAGGTACTCAAAATACGACTGGGAAAGAGCTGCTCCTAAGAGTCGACCTTAATGATGTGGATGGAGTCAAGCTTTCAGGACCTTCATTTGCTGATGTGAAACAACTCAAAATGAGAAGAAACAGCTGCAAACACCCATTAATAATAGGAACGTGGAATGTACAGAGTATGAATACAGGAAAATTGGAAATAGTCTGTCATGGATTGAACTGTGTCCCCCAAAAAATGTGTGTAACAATGTGGCTAGGCCATGATTCCCAAAATTGTGTGGTTGTCCTCCATTTTGTGATTGTAATTTTATGTTAAAGAGGATGAGAGTGGAATTGTAACACCACCCTTACTCAGGTCACATCCCTGATCCAATGTAAAGGGAGTTTCCCTGGGGTTTGGCCTGCACCACCTTTTATCTCTTGTAAGAGATAAAAGGAAAGGGAAGCAAGCAGAAAATTGGGGACCTCATACCACCAAGAAAGCAGTGCCAGGAGCAGAGCACGTCCTTTGGACCTGGGGTCCCTGTGCGGAGAAGCTCCTAGTCCAGGGGAACACTGATGAGAAGGCCAACAGAGAAAGACTTCCCCTGGAGCTGACCCTGTGAATTTGGACTTTCAGCCTACCTTACTGTGAAGAAATAAATTTCTCTTTGTTAAAGCCATCCACTTGTGGTATTTCTGTTATAGCAGCACTAGATGACTATGACATAGTCAAAAATGAAATGAAACACATAAACATCGATGTTCTAGGCATTAGTGAGCTGAAATGGACTAGTATTGGCCATTTTGAATTGGACAATCATATGATCTACTATGCCAGGAATGACAGATTGAAGAAGAATGGCATTACGTTCATTGCCAAAAAGAGCATTTCAAGATCTATCCTGAAGTACAATGCTGTCAGTTATAGGATAATTTCTACATGCCTACAATGAAGACCAGTTAATATGGTTATTATTCAAATTTACACTCCAACCACTAAGGCCATAGATGAGGAAATTGAAAAATTTTACCAACTTCTACAGCCTGAAATTGATCAAACATGCAATCAAGATGCATTGATAATTACTGATGATTAGAATGCTTAAGTTGGAAACAAAGAATAAGTATCAGTAGTTGGAAAATCTGGCCTTAGTGATACAAATGGCACCAGAGATCCCATGATAGAATTTTGCAAGACCAACTACTTATTCATTGAAATTCCCTTTTTTTCAGCAACATAAGTGGCCACTATACACATGGACCTCACCAGATGGAATAGACAGGAATCAAATGAACAGCATCTGTGGAAAGAGACGATGGAGGAGCTCTATATCATCAGTCAGAACAAGGCCAGGTGCCAATCCAGGAACAGAGCATCAATTGCTCATATGCAAGTTCAAGGTGAAGCTGAAGAAAATTAGAGGAAGTCCACGAGAGTCAAAATACCACCTTGAGTATATCCCACCTGAATTTAGAGGCCATCTCAAGAATAGATACGATGCATTGAACACTAACGACCAAAGACCAGATGACTTTTGGAGTGTTATGTAGGACATCATACTTGAAGAAAGCAAAAGGTCATTAAAAAGACAGGAAAGAAAGAAAAGACGAAAATGGATGTCAGAGGAAACTCTGAAACTTTCTCTTGAACGTCAAGTAGCTAAAGCGAACAGAAGAAATAATGAACTAAAAGAGCTAAACAGAAAATTTCAAAGGGCAGCTCGAGAAGAGAAAGTAAAGTATTATAATGACATGTGCAGACACCTGGAGTTAGAAAATCAAAAGGGGAAAACATTCTCAACATTTCTCAAGCTGAAGACACTGAAGAAAAAAGTCAAACCTCAAGTTGCAATATTAAAGGACTGTATGGGAAAAAATTGAATGACACAGGAAGCATCAAAGGAAGATGGAAGGAATACTAAAAAGAATTGGTCAACATTTAACCATTTCAGGGGGTAACATATGATCAAGAACCGATGGTACTGACAGAAGAAGTCCAAGCTGCACTGAAGTCATTGGGGAAAAACAAGGCTCCCGGAATTGATGGAATACCAATCGAAATATTACAACAAATAGATGCAACACTGGAAGCACTCACTCATCTATGCCATGAAATTTGGAAGACAGCTACCTGGCCAACCGACTGGATGAAATCCATATTTGTGTCCATTCCAAAGAAAGGTGATCCAACAGGAGGTGGAAATTATGAAACAATGTCATTAATATCACACACAAGTAAAATTTTTTTGCTGAAAATCATTCAAAAGCGGTTGTAGCAGTACATCCACAGGGAAGTGCCAGAAGTTCAAGCCAGATTCAGAAGAGGACATGGAATGAGGGTTATCATTGCTGATGCCAGATGGATCTTGGCTGAAAACAGAGACTACCAGAAAGATATTTACCTGTGTTTTATTGACTATGCAAAGGCATTCAGCTTGTGGGCCATAACAAATTATGGATAGCATTGTGAACAATGGGAATTCCATAACACGTAATTATGATCATGAGGAGCCTTCACGTAGACCAAGAGGTAGTTGTTTGAACAGAAGAAGGGGATACTGCATGGTTTAAAATCAGGAAAGATGTGCGTCAGGGTTGTATCCTTTCGCCGTACTTATTCAATCTGTACGCTAAGCAAATAATCTGAGAAGCTGGACTATATGAAAAATAACTCGGCATCAGGATTGGAGGAAGACTCATTAACAATCTTTGATATGCAGCTAATACAACCTTGCTTGCTGAAAGTGAAGAGGACTTGAAGCACTTACTGATGAAGATCAAAGACTACAACCTTCTGTATGGATTACCCCTCAACATAAAGAAAACAAAAATCCTCACATCTGGACCAATAAGCAACATCATGATAAAAGGAGAAAATATTGAAGTTGTCAAGGATTTCATTTTGCTTGGATCCACAATCAATGCCCATGGACCCAGCAGTCAGGAAATTAAACGACGTATTGCATTGGGCAAATCTGCTGCAAAAGACCTCTTTAAGTGTTGAAAAACAAAAACGTCAGTTTGAGGATGCCATGGATTGAATTGTGTCCCCTGAAAATATCTGTCAACTTGGCTGGATCATGATTCCCAGTATTGTATGATTGTGTACCATTTTGTAATCTGATGCGATTTCCTTATGTGTTATAAACTCTATCACTATGATGTAGTAAAATGGATTAGCAGCAGTTGTACTGATGAGATCTACAAGACTAGATCGTGTCTTAAGCCAATCTCTTTTGAGATATAAAAAGAGAGAAGTGAGCAGAGACACATGGGAACTTCATACCACCAAGAAAGCAGTGCTGGGAGCAGAGTGCCTCTTTTGGACCTGAGGTTCCTGTGCACAGAAGCTCCCAGACCAAAGGAAGATTGATGACACGGACCTTCCTCCAGAGCCGACAGAGAAAGCATTCCCCTGGAGCTGACTCCCTGAATTTGGACTTGTAGCCTATGGGACTGTGAGAGAATAAACTTCTCTTTGTTAAAGCCATCCACTTGTGGTATTTCTGTTAAAGCAGCACTAGGTGACTAAGACAGAGGACTATGGTGTACCTGACCCAAGCCACAGTATTTTCAATCTTCTCATAATAGTGTGAAAGCTAGACAATGAATAAGGAAGACTGAAGAAGAATTGACACGTTTGAATTATGGTGCTAGGAAGGATATTGAATATACCACGGACTGCCAGAATGCTCCTTACAAGTGAGGATGACAAGACTTCATCTCACATACTTTGGACATGTTATCAGGAGGGATCTGTCCCTAGAGAAGAACATCACGCTTGGTAGAGGGTCAGGGAAAAAGAGGAAGACCCTCAAGGAGATGGATTGGCACAGTGGCTGCAACAATGGGCGTAAGCATAACAGCTGATTGTGAGGATTGTCTTCTTTCATACAAGACAATCAGTGTTTCCTTCTGTTGTACATAGGGTCACTATGAGTGGGAACCAACTCAAAGGGCACCTAACAACAGCAATGTCTTTTACACCTGAAAAGAAGGCTTTTGTTATGGAGAATGCTCTGAAACTGTCTCACAATGATTACTCTTCCCCTCCCACTTCCGGAGTCAGGAAGGTCTATTTCTCTGATCTTCACAATGAGAACCTAGTGGGTTTTCTGGAGATAAAACTCATGCAAGTATGTAGCCCCCAAGAGATTCTCAGTTTCATGCTAGTCTGCACTTATCCTTCAACAATTTATCAAAATCATTATTTAATTTTTCCTTCCAGTATATGGCTCCCATGGCTTCTTCTCAAGGTAAGCCAACCTCAGCTGTGACTGTCTGTATTCCTCTGCCTCTCTATATTCCGAGGTGATAGTTTTTCCTGCAATCTCAGTTCTCTATTGGGTCGGAAAAAGTCATTGGTTTTCATTTTTCCAGATTTTTCTTGTTGTAAGAATAGGAGTGACAACTTCTAAGCTCTTTACATGTTGTGTTACCGGGTGGAAACCCCAGGTTCTTGCTCAGCATGACTCGTATTGGCCAATAAAAGAGAGACCACGGTGGAAAAACAGGAAAGGCACCTTTATTTCATTGTACAAGGAAAAGGAGTCAGTCAGAGCTGCTGCTGCCAAGACTGCTCCCCAAGGGTGGGCAAGCAAGTTACTTTTAAGGGGTTTACAAGTAGGGAGTTCATACAAGTTATTTCAACAACATTCTTAATGGTACTACGCAGGTTATTCCCCTGTAGGTTTGAAAATTTCAAGTCCTTATTAGTCCTTCTCTGACACCACCTCAGTGGAAAGCTACTGCTCCTTATTACAGCTTGATGATGGTAGAAGTCTAAGCCCCCATTTCTTTTTTCTGGTATGGGTGGTATGAGGCTACAGGTTTTTCTTTGGTGTGTTGCTGGTGTAAAACATTTATTTTCTAAACTTTTTCTGATAGGCTGCCTCTTTTCTTTTTCTTGGAGATTTTTTGCTTTTGTTTTTGTTTGCACTCTTTGAGGTTTCTGAATTGCAGATTTCTCCAGCTTCAAGTCTTCAATATATGAGGTAAAAAGAAAACCCAGAGAACTAACAACCATGTAGTTCTTCGGGTCCCAAGGTCCCTAGCCAGTCTGCTTTCTTCTAGCCCTTTTCTAGAGGTTTATTATGTTTGCTTTATATATAATGTCCAAGGTTTAGTTATACTTACTGAGAGGAATAGATAAAAAAATGTCTAGTCTATCTTTCTGGAAGCATTTTTTTTTCTTTAATCTATTGAGATTATCATATGACATTTCTTTTCTTTTTTTTCTCCTGTTAATGTGAATGTTATGGATTGAATTGTGTCCCTTAAAAATATGTGTTTAAATCCTAACTTCTATGCCTGTTATAATCCCATTTGGGAATGGGTTGTCTTTGTTATGCTAATGAGACAGCATTAAAGTAGGGTGTATCTTAAATCAATCTCTTTTGAGATATCAAACAGATTAAACAAGCTAGAGACAGGGAGATGGAGGGAGAGAGAAGCCAAGCCACATGAGGATTGCCCAGGAGCAGAAGCTCAGAAGAGACAAGGATCTTCCTCCAGAGCCAACAGAGAGAGAAAGCCTTTCCCTAGAGCTGTCACCCTGAATTTGGACCTCTAGCCTCCTAGACTGTGAGAAAATACATTTCTGTTTGTTAAAGCCATCCACTTGTGGTATTTCTGTTATTGCAGCATTAGATAACTAAGACAGAATTTGGTACTGGAAGAGTAGGGTGCTGCTCTAACAGATCCCTAAAATGTGGAAGTGGTTTTTGAATTGGGTAATGGGTAGAGGCTGGAATAATTTTGAGGTGTCTAATACTAGAAGCCCTGGTGGCACCAGTGGTTAAGCATTCGGCTGCTAACCAAAAGGTCGGCAGTTTAAATCCACCAGCCACCCCTTGGAAACTCTATGGGGCAGTTCTACTCTGTCCTATAGGGTCGCTATGAGTCAGAATCGACTCACAGCAATGGGTTTATTTATTTATTTATTTTTTAAAGAGTAAAAGCCTAGATTTCCTTGAAGAGATTGTTGATAGAATTAGGAACTTCAAGCGCAATTTTGGTGAGGGCTCAAAAGGAAGTGAGGAGATCTATAGTGAAAGTCTCTATCATCTTAGAGAATACATACTGCATCAGCAACAGAGTGTTGCTGGAAATCAAATGCGCTTCTGGTAAAGCTTTAAAAGGAAATGATAAACATGTGATTGGACAATGCAGAAAGGGTAATGTTTTTTATGCAGTGGGAAAGAACTTGTTTGAATTATGTTCAAATGTTTTGTGGAAGGTAGAACTTGTAAGTGATGAACTTGAATATTTGGCTGAGGAGATTTCTAATCAAGATCTTAAAGGGGCTGCATGGTTTCTCCTTGCCACCTATACAAAAATGAGAGAAGAAAGAGATGGACTTAAAAATGAACTGGGCAAAATGAAAACGTAACTTAAAGATATGGAAAATTATGTTGTACAAACTAAGAACAGGTGTCTTAGAAGGTTCATCAAGGACGTGTCTATACAATCTTCTGTGTAAGAGATTAAGCCTGTGGCTGATGCATCTAACCAACTACAACAGCAGAAAACTCATCAGCTTAGACTGAAGGGGACAGAGAAACAAAGGAGAATGCTGTCTGCCTCTTGGAATTCTACAGGCAGGAAACAGGTCAAATAAGCTACATCTGCTGTCCTCCAAGAAAAGAAAAGGACTATCCCTAAAGCAGCTCAGAGGTCAGCACAACTGTTAGAAGCACAGTAAGCAGGGCCGTCTCGGTTTTGAATGGTGTGGCCACGATCTCCTGGATCTCAAAGGGTGGGACCGCATCCTCCCAGGTTTCAAAGAGTTAGATCTTCACCAACTCAGTTCTAGAGTATGGGCCTGCCATTAAGGTGTGCCAGAGGGATGGGGCCACTGCCCAAAGCTGAGGAGGTGGGGCTAGCATGTTCAGGGGATAGAAGAATATGTTCTTCTCGGACCCAGGGGTTAAGGTCACCACTCAAAAAGACTAGGAAAATGGGCTCACTTAAAGCCAAGGGAGCAGAGTTGCCATCCCAGAGGGCCTGGAAGACTGAGCTGAAGCCCAGGGCTGATGAGATTCCACCCAGAATCCAGAGGACATGAGTTTGGAGGGCAGGGCCATTGCTGAGATTGTCCCAAAGAACAGAGAATTATTTTCAAGACTTGAGAGCTAATGTAAATTGTTCTGCTGGGTTTTAGACTTGCTTGGTACCCATTATCTCTTCTTTCCCTCCAAATTATCCCATTTGTAATGGAAATTTCTACCATGTGCTTGTTCTAACATTGTACTTTGGAAATAGATAACTTGTAGTCTAGATTTCACAGGTTCACAGAGGAAGAGGAATTTTGCTCCAGGATGGACTATTCCTATGGTCTCGCCTATATTTGATTTAGATGATCCAGAAGATGAAATATTGGACTTGGAGTGGATTTAAGACTTTTGGGATGATGTAATGGCATAAATGTATTTTGCAAGTGGGAAGGACATGAATTTGGGGGGGACAAAGGGTGGATGTTGTGGATTGAATTGTAGCCCCCCAAATATGTGTTGTAAATCCTAACTTTTATGCCTGGTTATAATCCCATTTGGGAATGGATTGTTTTTGTTATGTTAATGAAACGGGATTAGTGTAGGATGTGTCTTAACTTAATCTCTTTTGAGATATAAAAGAGATTAAACAAGAAGCAAGACAAACAGATGGCGGAAGAGATATGCTAAGCCACATGAAGATTGCCCAGGAGCAGAAGCTCAGAAGAGACAGGGACATTACTCCAGAGCCAACAGAAGGAGAAAGCCTTCCCCTAGAGCCAGCACCCTGTATTTGGACTTCTAGCTCCCTAAACTGTAAGAAAGTAAATTTCTGTTTGTTAAAGTCATCCACTTGTGGTATTTCTGGTATAGCAGCACTAGATAACTAAGACGGTGATGAATTACAATGATTGGCTTGTTTAATATATTAAACCACCCCGTCATTCCTTGAATACACCCTTTTAGTTGTAAATTATTTTCATTTTCATATATTTTGTATTCAATATTCTAATATTTTCAGAGTTCTATGCCATTCGGAGAAATCAATATACAATTTTTCTTTTTTATATATCTCCTTGGCATGTTTTGGTACCAGAGATATGTTGACTTCATAAAAATGTGTAAAGAAGTGTTCCTTCTTTTTTCTATTGTGAAAGAGATTGTATATGAATACTGTAATAGTTTCTTAAAAATTTGGAATAATTTTACAATGCAACCACCTGGACCTGACATTTACTATGTGAGTTTTTTTTAAATAATAGACATAATTACTTAAATAGATATTGAACTTTAGAGATGTTCTGCATTACTACCAGCTTTGCTAGGTTTCATTTTTCAAAGATTTTTTTTTAAATTTATAAAAATCTTTAAACTTATAGGTATATGATTGTTCATAACTCCTATTGATATTTTAAAGCTTTGTAGTGGTGTTTCTGTTTTAATTTATAATATTTGTAATTTTTAGTTCTTTTTTAAAAAAATTTTATTAGCTTTTTTCTTACATGTATTGCATCTGTGTTCTGCTGCTGTTTTATATTGAATTGTTCCCCCTCCCCCCGCCAAAAAAAAAGTGTAGTTATCCTAAACCTTATCCCTGTAGATGTAATCCCATTTAGTAATAGAGTTTTCTTTGTTATGTTAATGAGGCCATATCAGTGCAGGATGTGTCTTAAACCTAATCATTTTTGAGTTATAAAAAGAATAGATTAGGCACAGAAGCAAGTAAGCACAAGTAGAGGAAAGATAGATGCCACATGGAGATCACCAAGGAACCAAGGAACACCAGGGCTAGAGAAGCTGAGACAAGGACTTTCCCCCAGAGTGAACAGAGAGGGAAACTTCCCCTAAAGTTGGTGCCCTGAATTCAAATTTATAGCCTTCAAATTGGTGAGAAAAAAAAAAATCCTGTTCATTAAGGCCACCCACTTGTGGTATTTTCTGTTACAGCAGCACTAAGAAACAATGACAATTGCCATAATGAATGGTCACAAATTTAGCGGCATTGACACATTTATTATTTCACACTTCATTAGATTGGAAGTCCAGGTGGCCTTAACCAGTTTCTTTGCACCTAGGCTCACAAGGCCAAAACCAAACAAAGGAGAGCCTTGTCCTATACGTGTAGCTATAAAAGTAATAATAATAATACAAATTTTAGTGTTAGGAGTGGGATTCCATTGTAACAAATACCAAAAAATGTCAGAGTAGTTTTGTAACTGGGGTGTGGGTAGAGTGTGGATGATTTTTGGCAGTATGTTACATAAAGATTAAATTGACTTGAACAGACTATTAATAGAAATCTGTACTTTAAAGATGCTACTGGTGAAGGCATAGACGGAAATGAGGAGCATGTTACTGAAAACTGGAGGATGGGAGATCCTTGTTACGTGGTGGCAAAGAGCTTAGCAGAATTGAGTCTTAGAGTTATTTGGAAAGCAGACCATGTAAGTTATAAAACTGGTTATTTATTTAGCTAAGATTTCCGAGCAAAGTGTTAAAAGTGAAACCTGGTTTCTTCTGTTGATAGTAAAATGTGAGAGAAAAGAGATAAATTGAAGGAATAACTTAAAAAAATGAAACTTGACTTAATGATTTGAGATATTCTCAGCTCTTTCATATGGTAAGATACTAAAATTAACAGATTCACTTTCAGGAAAGCTTGATTTAGAGAAAAGGTTGTTGTTGTTAGATGTTGTCAAGGTGATTCCAACTCATAGCAACCCTATGTACAACAGAATGAAACACTGCCTGGTCCTACACCATCCTCACAATCGTTGCTATGTTTGAGCTCATTGTTGCAGCCACTTTGTCAATCCATCTCATTGAGGGTCATCCTCTTTTTCGCTGACCCTCTACTTTACTAAGCATGATGTCCTTCTCCAGGGACTGGTCCCTCCTGATAATATGTCCAAAGTATGTGAGAGGAAGTCTCTCCATTTTCACTTCTAAGAAGCATTCTGGCTGTACTTCTTCCAAGACAGATCCAGTCGTTCTTCTGGTAGTCCATGGTATATCCAATATTCTTCACCAACATCATAACTCAAAAACATCAATTCTTCATTGGTCTTTTTATTCATTGTCCAGCTTTCACATGCATATGAGGCCATTGGAAATATCATGGCTTGGGTCAGGCCCACCTTAGTCCTCAAGGTGACATTTTAATTTTTAACACTTTAAAGAGGTCTTTTGCAGCAAATTTGCTCAATGCAAAAAAAGGTAGGTCCAATCTATTTACATGAGGTCTTAAAAGCAGAGTACTTTCTCCACCTGGAGGCACAATAGGTGCATAAGAAGGGAATGGCAGAGAGATTTGAAGAATAACAAGAATTTGACCCACCATTGCTGTCTTTGATGATGGAGGAGACAACATGATGAGAAATGCAGATGAGCTTAAGAAGCTGAGAGAGGCTGTCAGCTAACAGAAAGGAAAGGAAGACCTCAGTCTTACAACCACATGAAACTGAGCTATGTCAATAACCTGATGAATCTGCAAGTGGATTCTCCGTAGGAGCATCCAGATAAGAATCTAGGCTAGCTGACACCTTGCTTTTGGCCTTGTCAGACATGGAGCAGAGAAGTGAGATGACTTCACCCATATTTCTGCCTTATAGAACTGTGAAATAATAAATTTGTCGTAATTTGTTATACTGGGGATAGGGAACTGACACATACATCATTTTCTTCTTTCTGCTTTTTTTGGTTCTGATTTGTCATAGTTTTTCTAGCTTTTTAAGATGAAAGTTAAGTGAATTAATTTTCAGCTTTCTTCTTGTCAAATATATCCATTTAAGGATATTCAGTTTTCTTTTTTTGTTTGTTTATTGTTGTGGTTTAAGTGAAAGTTTACATTTCAAGTTAGTCTCTTATACAAAACTTTATACATACATTGTTATGTAACCCTAATTGCTCTCCCTATACTGTGACAGTACACTCCTCCTCTCCACCCCTGATTTCCCATGTCCATTCAACCAGCTCCTAACCCTCTCTGCCTTCTCATCTCACCTCCTAACGGAAGCTGTCCGTTTAGTCTCATGCATCTACTTGAGCTAGGAAGCACACTCTTCATGAGTATCATTTTATGTCCCAAAGTCCAGTCCAATCTTTGTCTGAGTTTGCCTCAGAAACTGTTTTAGTTCTGGGCTGACAGAGAGTCTAGAGGCCATGCTTTCTGGGGTTCCTCCAGTCTCAGTCAGACCATTAAGTCTAGGCTTTTTACTAGAATTTCAGTTCTGCACTGCCCCTTTCTCCTGCTCCATAAGGGACTCTCTGTTGTGTTCCCTGTCAGGGCGGTCATTGGTGATAGCCGGGCACCATCTGGTTCTTCTGGTCTCAGGCTGATGAAGTCTCTGGTTTATGTGGCAATTTCTGTCTCTTGGGCTAATACTTTCCTTGTGTCTTTGGTGTTCTTCATTCTCCTTTACTCAAAGTGGTTGGGTCCAATTGATGCATCTTAGATGGCCACTTGCAAGCTTTAAGACCCCAGATCCTACTCACCAAAGTAGGATGCAGAACATTTTCTTAATAAACTTTGTTATGCCAATTGACCTAGATGTCCCCTGAAAGCATGGTCCCCAGACCCCCAACCCAGCTACTCTATCCCTCAAAATGTTTGATTGTATTCAGGAAACTTCTTAACTTTGGATTAGTCCAGTTGTGATGACTTCCCCTGTAGTGTGTGCTGTCCTTCCCTTCAGCTAAGATAATTCTTGTCTACTATCTAGTTAGTGAATAACCCTCACCCTCCCACCCCATCCTTGTAACCATCAAATAATGATTTCTTCTGTGTTGAAACCTTTTCTTGAGTTCTTATAATAGTGGTCTTATACAATATTTGTCCTTCTGTGACTAACTAAATTCACTCAGCATAATGCCCTCCAGTATCCTCCATGTTATGTTTCAAGGCTTCATCGTTGTTTTTTATCATTGCATACTATTCCATTGTGTGAATATGCCATACTTTGTTTCTCCATTCATCCATTGATGGGCACCTAGGTTGTTTCCATCTTTTTGCTATTGTGAACAGTGCTGCAATGAACATGGGTATGCATATATATATTCGTGTGACAGCTTTTATTTCTCTAGGATATATTCTGAGGAGCGAGGTACCTGGATCGTATGGTACTTCTATTCCTAGCTTTTGAAGGAAGTGCCAAATCGATTTCCAAAGTGGTTGTACCATTTTACATTCCCACCAACAGTGTATAAGTGTTCCAGTCTTTCCACCATCTCTCCAGCGTTTATTATTTTGTGATTTTGGATTAATGCTAGTCTTGTTGGGGTGAGACAGTATCTCTCAGTGTAGTTTTGATCTGCATTTCTCTAATGGCTAATGATTGTGAGCATTTCTCCATGTGTCTGTTAGTCACCTGGATGTCTTCTTTGGCTAAGTGCCTCTTCATATCCTTTACCAATTTTTTTAATTGGGTTATTTGTCTTTTTGTTGTTTAGGTTTTGCAGTATCTTGTAGATTTTAGGGATGAGACACTGATCGGATATATCGTAACCAAAATTTTTTTCCCAGTCTGTAAGTTGTCTTTTGACTCTTTTGGTGAAGTCTTTTGATGAACATAAGTGTTTGATTTTTAGGAGCTCACAGTTATCTAGTCTCTCTTCTGGTGCTTGTGCAATGTTACTTATGGTTTGTATTCTATTTATGCCATGTATTAGGGCTCCTAGTGTTGTCTCCATGTTTCTTCCCTGATCTTTATTGTTTTTGATTTTATATTTATGTCTTTGATCCATTTTGAGTTAGTTTTTGTGCATGGTGTGAGGTATGGGTCTAGTTTCAGTTTTTTGCAGTTGGCTATCCAGTTACACCAGCACCATTTGTTAAAGAGACTCTCTTGTCCCCAATTAATGGACTTTGGGCCTTTGTCAAATATCAGCTGCTCATAGGTGGATGAATTTATGTCTGGATTCTCAATTCTGTTCCAGTGGTCTACGTATCTGTTGTTGTACCAGTACCAGGCTGTTTTGACTACTGTGGCAGTATAATAGGTTCTAAAATGAGTGAGGCCTCCCACTTTGTTCCTCTTCTTGAATAATGCTTTACTTATCCGGGGCCTCGTTCCTTTCCATATGAAGTTGGTGATTGTTTCTCCATCTCATTAAAAAATGCCATTGGAATTTGGATCAGGATTGCATTGTATTTGTAGATCGCTTTGGGTAAAATTGAAATTTTCACAATGTTGAGTCTTCCTATCCATGAGCAAGGAATGTTTTTCTACTTATGCAGGTCTCTTTTGGTTTCTTGCAGTAGTGTCTTGTAGTTTTCATTGTACAGATCTTTTACGTCTCTGGCTAGATTTATTCTTAAGTATTGCATCTTCTTGGGGGATATTGTAAATGGTATTGATTTGGTGATTTCCTCTTCGAAGTTCTCTTTGTTGGTATAGAGGAAAACAACTGATTTTTGTATGTTTATCTTGTATCCTTACACTTTGCTAAAATCTTCTGTTAGTTCCAGTAGTTTTCCTGTGGATTCTTTGGGGTTTTCTGTGTATAAGATCATATTATCTGCAAATAGAGATACTTTGACTTCTTAGCTACCAATTTGGATGCGCTTTATTTCCTTTTATAGCCTAATTGCTCTGGCTAGGACCTCCAGCACAGTGTTGAATAAGAGTGATGATAAAGGCCATCCTTGTCTGGTTCCCGTTCTAAAGGGAAATGCTTTCAAACTCTCTCAATTTAAGATGATGTTGGCTGTTGGATTTGTATAAATGCCCTTAATTATGTTCAGGAATTTCCTTTCTATTCCTATTTTGCTGACAGTTTTTATCGTGAACGTGGGTTGGACTTTGTCAAATGCCTTTTCTCCATCGATTGATAAGATCACGTGGTTCTTGTCTTTTGTTTTATTAATGTGATGGATTACATTGATTGTTTTTCTAATGTTGAACCATCCCTGCATACCTGGTATAAATCCCACTTGGTCATGGTGAACTTTTTTTTGATATGCTGCTGAA
>NW_004443987.1:12113668-12136782 GCF_000243295.1 Trichechus manatus latirostris
TTGTGGAGCTGTCTATCTCTCTTTTCAGTGCTTTTAGAGTTAGTTTTATGTATTTTGGAGCCTTGTCCTTGGGTGTGTAAATATTATAGTTATGTCCTCCTGGTGTATTGACCCTTTAATCATTTTATAGTGTCCTTCTTTATCCTTTGTGGTGAATTTTACTTTAAAGTCTATTTTGTCAGAGATTAATATTGCCACTCTCGCTCTTTTTTGAGTGTTATTTGCTTGGTATATTTTTTTCCATCCTTTGAGTTTTAGTTTGTTTGTGTCTTTAAGTCTAAGTTGTGTCTCTTGTAGGCAGCATATAGACCGATCGTGTTTTTTTAATCCAATCCGCCACTCTCTGTCTCTTGACTGGTGCATTTAGTCCATTTACATTCAGCATAATTATTGATAGGTATGAGTTTAGTGCTGACATTTTGAAATCTTTTTATGTGTGTTGTTCACCCTTTCTTTGTGCCACTTAATTTTCTGTGCTGAGTCATTTTTCTTTACGTATTTTCTTTTCATCTTTTTCATTGTTGATTTTGTATTTGCTGAGTCTCCATAGTTTTCTTGTTTTTTATTTTGACATGTAGTCTTGTTAGTTTCCTTTGTATTTACCTCTATTTTTCCAAGTTTATACCAGCCTTATTTCTTTATATCGCCTTGACTTTCTCTCTGTATGAAAATTATATGTCTACATTTTTAGTACCTCTTTTTTATTTTAATGTTGTCATCTTTTACATACTGACATCTGTTTCCCTATGTTCAGTGTTTTAGCTTTGGTTTATTTTTGTGACTTCCCTATCTGGGTTGATATCTGGTTGCTCTGTCCTGTGTTCTAGTCTTGGGTTGTTATCTGATGTTATTGATTTTTCTAAGTAGAGGGTTCCCTTTAGTATTTCTTGTAATTTTGATTTGGTTTTTAAAAATTCCCTAAAGTTTTGTTTATCTGGAAATGCCTTAATTTCACCATCATATAGAGAGACAGTTTTGCTGGATATATAATTCCTGGCTGGCAATTTTTTTTCCTTCAAAGCTTTATATATGTCATCCCATTGCCTTCTTGCCTGCATGGTTGTTTCTGAGTAGTCTAAGCTTATTCTTGTTGACTCTCCTTTGTAGATGACTTTTCATTTATCCTTAGCAGCTCTTGAAATTCTCTCTTTATCTTTGGTTTTGGCAAGCTTGATTATAATACATCTTGGTGACTTTCTTTTGGGATCTACCTTATGTGGGGTTTGATAAGCATCTTGGATAGATAACGTCTCATCTTTCACGATATCAGGGAAGTTTTCTGCCAACAAATCTTCAACAATTCTCTCTGTATTTTCTGTTATCCCCCCATTCTGGTACTCCAGTCACTTGTAGGTTATTCCTCTTGATAAAATTCCACATAATTCTTAGGGTTTCTTCATTTTTTTTAATCTTTTTTTGTCATTTTTCCCCAAAAAATTGGTGTCAAGTGCTTAATCTTCACTCTCACTAATTCTGACTTCTATTGCCTCAATTCTGCTCCTATGACTTTCTACTGAGTTGTCTAATTCTGAAATTTCATTGTTAATCTTCTGGATTTCTGATTGCTGTCTCTCTATGGATTCTTGCAGCCTGTTACATTTGTCATTATGCTCTTCTCTAATCTTCTTAATTTCCTCTATTGCATGTTCTGAATTTTGCTTATTTTCCTTCCTAATATCTTGAAGAGTTCTGTGTATTAATCTTTTGTATTCTGCCTCTGGTAATTCCAAGAAATTTTCTTCCTCTGGAAAATTTCTAGATTCTTTATTTTGGAAGCTTGCTGAAGCCATCATGGTCTGCCTCTTTATGTGATTTTATATTGACTGTTGTCTCTGAGCCATCCATAAGTTATTATATTTATTTATTTTATGTTTGCTTACTTTGTCCTAGCTTTTTGTTTTGTTTTGTTTTGATATGCCCAAATAGGCTTCTCCTGTGATCTACTTTGAATATTGGCACCTTTGAAGCTCTAATGTCCTATCACCAGATAGTTAAATCTGTTACTAAGTATGTGAGCCCAGGATTCCAGTAACTTTTCTTGTATGGATTCAGTTCTGGTGTCCAGGTTGTTGGTCACCAAGTGTGTGGTGCAGGCTCTCACCTACAGTCCTAGAGAGGCATGGGTGATTGATGTAGGCACAGGTACCTGGCTGCAGTAAAGGGGTCATGCACTGAGCAAGGCAGGGGGCTGACGGCTGCCCCTGAGTGTCTGAGAGGAAGGCGTGTCCCTGTTCCTTAGAGCGAGTAGGTAGGTGGGTTTTGCAGCTGGACTATGAGCATCCAATGCTGTTGGCTGTAAGGACTGGGGGGCACTTCTTATCTATCACAGGTGGCTAGGTGGCATGGGTGGAGCCATCAGTCCTCAGGCCCCTAATGTGTGTAGGTGAAGACCCTGCTTAATGGGCAGAGCAGTGTCAAATGTCACAAACCTGCCACTTCACAGCTGAAACAGTTGACGTTAGACTTCAGGTATACACCCTGTTGTACTGCAGTAGTGTGGGCCTACACAGTTGAAATGGGCCCACACAAGTTTATGCAATGGGAAAGGCCCTCAAAGTCCCTGGATCCCTTATGCCTGTGCCTAGGCAAAGGAGCTGTGCCTACCCTGAGTTCCTGGTTTAGGGGAGCTGGCAGGTTATTTTTTCCCCTTTTTGTTAATGTGTTCACTCTCCAAGACTGGGAGAATGGCTCAGGGCAAGTGACGGGTCCTACTTCCAGCCCAGGGGACTTGGCAATTGCTGAAGCTGGTCTCAGGACCCAGTGAAGAGCAAGGAGTGAGAAGGTAAATGGGAGAGAGATTTTTCCCTAAGGAGGGTGTTCTTAATGCACAAGGTCGGCCAGACGCAAGTACTTATCTTTCGCCAGTCAAGGGCTGCTTCTCACTGGTTCTGGGTGGCCGAGTAGACTCTCTGCTCTTGTTGTCTCTCTCAATGTGGAAAACACCTCCCGAGCTCCGCAGCTTGCCTGCCTCACTGCTCACCCCTGAGCTGATAAGGCCTGAAGGGCTCAGGCTTCCACCGGATCAGGTCTGGCAACGCCTCGCTGCTTCCAAACTTTCTCTCTCTCCCCCGCCTCTCAGTCTGGTTCCTCAACTTTGCCTTTGGTGTTCAGGGCTCCTAGATTGTCTTATATAATTGATTCACTTGTTTTTTTGGGTCTTTGTTATAAGAGGGTCCACCGGAAGTGTCTGACTACTCTGCCATCTTGGCCCTGCTTCTCCTCAGTTTTCTTTAAGAACTGTTTTATCTGCATCCCACAAACTTTGTGATATTATATCTTCACTGTAATTCAATTCAAAATATTTTCCAATATCTGATTTGATTTTTTTTCTGTTTTGAACCTGTGAATTCTTTAGAAATGCTTTGTTTAATTACCAGAAAATCTTTTGTTATTGGTTTCTAGCTTAATTCTATTTTGGTAAGGGAATGTATTCTGAATTATTTGAATCCTTTGAAATTTGTTGATGTTTCCCTTATTTTCCAGAAAAAGGTTGATTTTGGTAAATATTTTATGTACATTTAAAAATAATGTGAATCTTTTAATGTTAGTGCATTTTTCTATATATGGCAATTCAGTAACAGTGTTTGCCTGAAAGATCTTTAACTCACTTTCATTTTTAAAGTAAATTCTTGCTGTGTATAGAACTCTCATTTGGTATTTATTTTCTTTTGACACTTTAAAATGACTCTTCATTGTCTTCTGCCATTCATTGTTTCTCTTGAAAAGTCAGCTATCAATCTTATTGTTTCTCCTTTAAAGGTCATGTGTATTTTTTTTGTAAGGCTTTTTTTTTTTTTTAAGATTGTCTCTTTGTCTTTGTTATTCAACAATTGTATTATGATATGCTTATGTTCCTGGGGATGGTTTTTAAAAAATATTTATCAAGCTTCCGAGGTTTTTAGTGTTTTCATATTTTTATTTTTTACCAAGTATATTTCACATAGAATAAAGTACATAAACCTTAAGTGCCCTGCTAGGTGAATTGTTTTATGTACATATGTATATTTGTGTGTATATATGTGTGTGTGTGTGTGTATGTATATATATATATATACATATATATATGTATGTGTGTGTGTGTATGAAAACTCTGGTGGCTTAGAGGTTAAGACTTCAGCTGCTAACCAAAAGGTTGGCAGTTCGAATCCACAAGGCACTCCTTGGAAACTCTATAGGGCAGTTCTACTCTGTCCTATAGAGTCACTATGAGGCACAATCGACTCTATTACAACAGGTTTAGTTTTTGGTTTTATATATGTGTATATATATACTAATTTAACAAATACCTACATCCAGACAAAGAATATTTCCAGCACTCCAGAAGATTATCTCATGTCCCTTCCCAGTCAATTCCACCAGGGTAACCACTTTTCTTATTTCTGTCACCACATTGTTCTTGTTATTAAACTGTGTAAGAATGACATCATACAGAAAGTACAATTTGTGTCTGACTACTTTCATTCAACCTAGTATTTTTGAGATTAACGTTATTTAGAGTATCAGTAGTACCATACTATTTTTTTTGTTGCTTAGTATTTCATTCTTTGAATAAAACACAATTTGTTTATCCATTTTACTGCTGAAATATAGTCAGATTATTTCCAGTTTTTTTTCCTATTATCAGTAAAACTAATATGAATATCCTTATGCAAGTCCATTTGTGGACATATGTACTCATTTCTCTTGGATATATGTCCAGGAATGAAACTGTTGGGTCGCGTTGTAGGCCTATACTTAACATTAGTAGAAAGAGCCAAACTGCTTTCCAAATTAGTTATAACATTATACGCTCCCAACAAAAATGTATAAGGATTCTAGTTTGTCCTCTATAGCTTCATGATACATTTAAAATATGGCCCTAAATTCTTTTGAGATATGCTAGATCTTTTTAGTTACCTCCATTTCAGGGCTTTGTCCTGAAAGGAAGGTTTTGTTGTTTAGTTTTGATAGTTCATATAACCCTTGCTGCTCCAGCACCTTCTGACTTTACTGCAGTCCCTTTGAACTCACTGGTAAATTTCCCATGTAACAAAATTTCCAAATACACTCAAAAGTAAAAAAGAAATAATGCTTGTAGACAATAGTTACTTATAACTACCATATAATAGAACTAAGTTACACTAAATTTAAGGAGAGTATAATATTAGAGTTGCTTATATATAATTATTGGGCATTTAAAAGGGACTAGAGAAAAGTACAGTAAATCTACATCTGAGAAAAAGTATTGTATTTCCATGTAATAATGAACGTGGCAGTATATATGCTGCTTTTAAAAACAGGAAATCCTTTATTCATTATATTTAATAAGGTAAAAGGCTCACTGTTAAGTCATTATGGGAACACAACATGAGATTTTTCAGGGCCTTGTCCTTTGATATAATATGTGTAAGTGCTTAAATATCTTTAGAACAATTTTCGTTTGATGTTGACCCTATAACCAAATAAAAAATTTGTGATACAAGAACTTGAAAGTCACACACAAAAGAGAAACATTGAAATTTCAGTACAATTTCAGAGTACTTGCCCTCAAGTTGTTAAAATATTAATAAATGTATAATGATATGTATAACAGTGTGATAGGGAGTAGAAAGCATGTCTTTTTCATATGGAAAGTTTTATTTAGAAGGATTTAGAGGCATACAATATTATTTTTTTGTGGTTGCAAAAGTTAAATATTCTTTCATAGAGATTACTTTCCATAATCAGCTATAGCTCTAATCCAAATAAGAAGAAACCACCTTTTTCCATCAGATAATAAAAAATAGAAAACAATTCTAAATAAGTCATAAATAAACGTTCCCATAGGCTATACACCTATAACACTGCTTTTAGACTCACTATTTAAAAATACATAAATACGTGGTTCCAATTAATGCCATCCATCAGTCATTTTCAGATACTGGAGACAAGAAAAATGCTAATTGTTGAATTCATTTTTATTTTCCAAAACTTTCAATGTATTTAAAAATTCTGTAATCCCAATAGCAAAGGATATTCTAGAAAACACTTATTCTCTTCCAAGTAAATATTTTTATTAAATTAAACGTTGTTTTACATTGTTAACAATTACCGCATTTGTATATTTCTCTTCCTGAATTAAAGCTGCTTCAGAGCAAGAACAAGAACCATATTTTTAGTTCTTTCATTTAGCTCTGAGTAAATTCTTAGGTACATTAGTTGCCAAAAACGTATTGGACCTGCTATATACTAAAAAATAGTCCATCCTATACTCATAAAGGAGCCCTGGTGGCACAGTGGTTAAGAGCTACAGCTGCTAACCAAAACATAGGCAGTTCAAATGCAACAGCTGCTCCTTGGAAACCCTGTGGGGTAGTTCTACTCTGTCTTATAGGGTTGCTATGAGTCGGAATCGACTTGACAGCAAAGGTTTTTTTTTTTAATACTCATAAAGCAAGCATACTTTTCTATGGAAGCACTATCACGTGTTGTAAAGATACAATGCAAATGCCAAGATGATAAAAAAAATAGCTCCAAGTCATACAAATATGATAGTAATTTAATTTAAATGGTGAATCTAAAATCTGTATAAGATACCCATTATATAGCAATAATAATAGCTAAGAAACACTACTGCCGGGCAAAATGTTAAGCATTTTTTAATATATTTTTATTTAATCTTCTTACACATTTATGAGTAGACATAATGTTATCCTCATTTAAAAAATTTAAAAATTAAGGCACAGAGGTCAGGTTTTACAAAGCATTCAGCCAAGTAAGTGGCAGTACTAGCCTTCAGATCTATATATTTATTATGTCCAAGTATGCACTTTTAATCACTATTCAGTACTTCTTCCTCAGTTGGCTAGTGCACCAGATGAAAGAACTCAGGTCAGACATGAGACTGATTATAAAGAATTGAATAGCACATAACTTGATTCCTCAAGCACCTAATCTACTCAATATTTTTCACAGTTCTGAAGCAGAAAAACTTATTAAATAGTTCTTTATCAAACAGTGACTATAATTTAGTACTCTACTGAAATAATTCCTGAAGGGTCTAGAAAAATGAATGCAGTTTCTTCAAAACACTATAACTCAGGGAGCTGCTTTAGTCCTGAGAAAACATAGCTCAATAACGTTCTTTAGTAGTCTCAATTGCCTGTGTACAACTCTGTCACATTCATTCCATTCTTACTTGAGATTCCATCTGCAAAAACTTGACATCTGTTCCCCTGTAGCCACAAAAATTTTTTTCCACGTGTTCATACAAACAATTTAAAACAGGAAATAAATTATCACAGAGAACACAAGCTGCAATTGAAGCAGTGACATCTGTAGAAATATGTGATACAAAAATTAACTCTATGACTGTCTAATAGAATTTTACAATTTTATTCCTATCATTTATTTTCAAAGTATTTCATACGGATTAATTTTCCACACATTTTTGATAAACCAATGCTGATGCTGATGAGTCAGCTCCCAAGAACAAGAAGGGCATTCCAAATTTAAGGCAGTAAAGTGAGTCAATATTAAATGGAAATTAAATATATTAGGTGAAGAATTAACTAGGAGTATCCTTTGGTTGGGGCCCTAGTGGCATAGTAGTTAAGAGCTTGGCTGCTGACCAAAAGGTCAACAGTTCAAATCCACCAACTGCTCCTTGGAAACCCTATGAGGCAGTTCTCCTCTGTCCTAAAGTATCTCTTTCAGTCGGAATCAACTCGACAACACCTAACAACAACAGCATTCTTTGGTTACTGGGACTCTCGTGGCACAGTGGTTAAGCATTAGGCTGCTAACCAAAAGGTTGGCAGTTCAAGTCCACCAACCGCTCCTTGGTAATCCTATGGGGTAGTTCTGCTCTGCCCTAAAGAGTCGCTATGAGTCCGAGTCGATCCAAGGGCAATGGATTTGTTTTTGTTTGGGTATCCTTTGGTTTAGCTCACATATCAACCCGGCTTGATAGGCCAAGTAAAACTGACTGAAACATAGATAATCTTTGAACAAAGTAACTATGACAAGTAAGAGTACTTTTTTTATATGCTTTTTATTGCTCTTAGTATTCAGTTTATTGTGAGGTTATTGTTGTCTCACTACTTTACACATGTTATCAGGAGGGACCAGTCCCTGGAGAAGGGCATCGTGCTTGGTAAAGGGTCAGCTAAAAAGAGGAAGACCCTCAAGAGATGGATTGACACAGTGACTGCAACAATGGGCTCAAACATAGCAACAATTGTGAAGATGGTTCAGGACCAGGAAGTGTTTTTCCTTCTGTTGTACATAGGGTCACTATGAGTCGGAGCTGACTTGACAGCACCTAACAACAACAACACTGTTGTTGGAGGAGCCTTGGTGGCACAGTGGCTAAAGTGCTCAGCTGTTAACCACAATATTGGCAGTTCAAACCCACCAGCCCCTCTCAGGAGAAAGATGTGGCAGTCTGCTCCCAAAAAGATCTATAGCCTTGGAAACCTATGAGGCAGTCTACCCTGTCCTCTGGGTCACTGTGAGTCAGAATTGACTCCGTGGCAATGGGTTTGGTTTGGACTGTTATTGAAAATGACATCATTGCTTTGTTTGTCTAGCTTTGCTTGTTATTCAGTGTGATCTTGAAACTCGATATACCTTTCATTAACCAGTTTCTTTATTCTTCCTTTATGAACTATCATGGCAATTGTTATTGTGCTTCATTTAGTTTATTTTTTTAACTCATCATTTATTTTATAATTAATTATTTTTATATTCCCAGATATTACACTATTAATCCACTGCCGTCAAGTTGATTTTGACTCATAGCAGCCCTACAGGACAGAGTAGAACTGTCCCATAGGGTTTCCAAGGCTGTAAATCTTTAGGAAAACAGACTGCCACATCTTTCTCCAGCCGAGCAGCTGGTGGATTCCGACTGCTGACCTTTTGGTTAGCAGCCAAGCAGTTAACCACTGCGCTAGGGGACCCTAGAGGCTGAAGACACCTAATTAATTAGTACTCCATTGGTTATCAGACCACGTCTAGTCACCTCCCCCACCATGTCACTCACTCCCTCTAAGTTGTTTTGCAGACCTTCTGGAGAGCCCCGGACGGGTCCAGATCTAACTGGCTCAGAATGGTCAGACATGCGCAGAACAGACAAAAATGACCAACAAACGATGAGGGCCACCACGCATGCTCAATAACACAAGAGAACTCATGTCAAGGAAGGAAAAGACTCATGTCAAGGAACCAAAATCACTGGACATATATCATCTGCAGTAGCCGAGCCCATTTCAAAAGCGAAGAGTCCGTTGGCCACTTGTGTGCAGAGTCTTAGCCCCACCTTGTGATGAATAACTAATAGAAACTATGAATAGTAGAACTTCCTGATCCTGCCCACCGCCTTCCTCCACCCCTGTATGAATATATATAATTATAAAATGTGAATGCTTCCTCAAATCCAGGAACTCAATCTGAGGTTGATACCTCTGAGTTCCTGCTTGCTAGCCTGAGAAATAAACTCTTCCTCTCAAAAACAGTAACTGAGAGATTGATTTCTTGCACACTAAAGAGGACCCATTGGTCTGGTTTCAAATGAGCCAACCAGAGCTCCTTAACACACTATTACAGGCTTATTATTACCCCCAGACAATGTTAAACAGGCAAGGACAATTTTTATTAAAAAAAAAAAAGAAAGAAATAGGAAGTAAATGGGAAAGGAGTTCTAGAGCTGTCGGGGAAGGAACTTGTGCCAGGAAGTCCGGATTCTGCTCGGCGTGACTTCATCAGGGCCAAAAAGACAAGAGACAGAGCTGGGGACAACGAAAGGCAACTTTATTGGTTGGCCAAGCAAAGAGACAGTCGGAGCTAAGTGCCTTCCAAGACTGCTTGCAGGCAGCTTGTTGAGACTGGTTTACATAGGCAGGTTCAGTTTCGGAATACAAAATGGCGCGCGCGCAGGCAAGGAGCGTTTTAAAATGTATAAGCATTTTCTAAGGCCCATTCCCCGTGCAGGAGGAAGTTAGCCGTTTTTGTTCATTAGCATGTTAGCTCTCCACCCAGGGGCAGAAAATTTACCATGCATGAGGCAGTTAATGAGCTAAAGGTATCTGGAGTGTCAAGATGGAGGGCAGGACCTGCTTCAGCCAATTCCAGCTAGCCGGTGGCTGTTTCTTTTCAAAGAAGTTCTGAGGAGAAAAACAACTTCAGGAAATGGGCTGGGTGAGGGGCTGTCTTGAGGGTAAGAAAAAATGGCTCCATGGCTCTAGCCCTGTCTTAAACTCAGGCACAAATCTGGGTTGGACTTCAGTGAAACAGGCTGCTGCAAACTTTTTAAAAGAACGTTGAGGGGGTTGATCACTGGGATGGGTGCGTGATTTACTAAGGTTGCAATTAGGTCCATTTTGTTTTAAAAGTTTTCTTATGATAAATACACGTGGATCTTGAGAGGGAAGAGGTGGTGGTGCAAAGGTTAAGGAGATAAAGAAAAAAACCTATTCTAAAGATAATTAAAACAGAGGAGATCATTAAGTCTATCTGGTCAATTGTTTGAAGTTAACCATTTCCATAAACACACAAAAGAGTGGGGAATTTCTATAACAAAAAGCTCCAGTGAAATTCAACTTTTTCATTATAAACAATCTAATCCCACTCCTTTCCTCAGAACCAAGCATTGATGTTATTTTAATATCAATTTTACCATATTTTTCTGTGCCTTTTCTTGTGTAAAGTTGTTTAAAAAGGACTTGTATGAGGGTCTCTGTTTTAGCTAAGACTTCATAGCTGAGGATATAAAAGATTGTAAGGGCCCATACAGTGTAAAGAGAGATGACAGGTATTATATTCACGAATTTATTAAGGAGTTATTCCAAAACAGTTTCTGTCACCCTCAACCCTTCATCCACTATAGGCTATATAAGGGAAGGGGACAATTATTGAAAGAGAACATTTGTAGTAAGAATTTATTTGAGAGCTGTATTGCCAGGAAGAAATCAGAGGGGAGCTTAGGGAGAAAATACTTGGGAAAACGTAAACCTGCAGTGTCACTATAACAGTCTCTGCTCACACTGCCATCGAGGTGGCTTTAGGTGAGAGCCAGCCACTTTCCCACCCATGGCAGGGAAAAAATATATGAGTTTTTTCTAGGGACACTTCACACTGTGGAAGGTAAATGAACTTGAATAGTCTTGACAGGAATCTTGTACAAGAGGTAATCTAAGCAGCCTTACACTGTGGGATGCAGAAAATGAGGGGATTGTGATTCAGTAGATAATATGGGAGCCATTATTCCCTGTCCTTGAGCATAGAGAATGCAACCCAGCTGAAGCTGGACTCACAAGGACACATCAACTGGGCCCTGAGGTATAAAGACAATAGCTAGGACAATCTTGGAAAACATATTTTAGGGAAACTTTCACATAAATAAATCATAAACAGAGCACTAATGAACCACATACTTTCCACTCATCTTTTTTTATTAGCCTTTAGTGAATAGTAAGAATTGTTGGACCAATGAAGACCCTTTTGACTGTCGTTACTGAAACCTGTACCAATGACTGATAAGAAAGACAATTCAAAATGTTGGATCACAGTTTCTAGCCTATCTGTGAAAAGGTGAAGCTTTCAATGGTTGTGCCCAATTTGTAATGTTAATATATATGATGACTCTGTAACGTTCCTCAGAACTGGACAGACATGACCCTAGCAGCATGCTTGTCCATTTTCCCACTTTTGCCTATTCTGTAATATTCTTTGGATTCAGGCACACATGGCTCTGACAGCATGCTTGTCCATTTCCCGCTTTTGCCTTTTTGAATATATGCCAAATAAATCTTTTTGCTTTACTAAATTTTGTGGTGTTTTTACCCTAGAACAACTGGGAGGTAGAGGTGTCATAATATATCTATAGGGAAAGTGTCCCAAGTAACAAACAGCTAGCATCTATCACAGTAGAAGTCATTAATGTTGTATTGCAACTGCATCAATAAAGTAAAATATTTCCTTCCGCTTATTTTCCTCCCTCCCTCTACTCCAGCATAGTGAGGGAAAGATCCCTTTCTCCACTGCAGATTGAGATAAATCCAAGCTAGGGAAAAGGAGGTGTTTAAATTGAATGAGAGATTTAGGTTTTAACATTAGACTTGACTGGAAATTTTAATGCCTGAACATGAGACTATTTCCTTAGTGGCATCATGTCCCATGGATTTCAGAAGCTCAAAAACATTCAACCAGGCTTGACAGGCCAATCTCGCCTCTTAAAAGTGACTTCTACCTTCTATGTGTAGTTTTGTTAAGCCCCTATTCCCCAATTGATTTGAGGTAAGGTAGAGGGAAATGAAAATTTCCCAACTATTTAATCTCTATTACTGTTGTAGGGGAAAAACATCATAAAGTTTAGTAAAGCAAAAGAAAGTTTTATTCGGCATATATTCAAAAGGACAAAAGTGGGAAGGGGACAAGCATGCTGCCAGAGCTAGAATGTCTGCCCGAATCCAAGGAAATATCACAGAACAGACAAAAGTGGGAAAACGGCCAAGCATGTTGCTAGAGCCGTGTTTGTCCAAGTACAAAGAATATTACAGAATAGGCAAGAATGGGAAAACGACCAAGCATGCTGCCACAGCCATGTCTGCCCGAGTCCAAAGACCATTACAGAGTCATCAGTATATACTAACATTACAAATGGGCAAAACCATTGAAAGTTTAGCCTTTTCAGATTGGCTAAAAACTGTGATCCTACATTTTGAATTGTCTTTCTTAACAATCTTTGGTACAGGTTTCAGTAACGACAGTCAGGAGGGTCTTCATTGGTCCAAAAAATTTCAATTCACTAAATGCTAGTAGAAAAAGATAAGAGTGGAAAGTCTTTTGTGTTCTGTTTGATTGGATTTATGTGAAAGTTTCCCTAAAAGATATTTTCCAAGATTATCTTAGCTATTGTCTTTACACCTCAGGGCCCAGTTGATGTGTCCTTGTGAGTCCTTGTGAGCCCAGCTCCAGCTGGGTCACATTCTCTATGTTCAAGGAGAGGGAATAATAACTTCAATATTATTTCCTAAATCACTACAAACCTGAAAGTGACAGGAAAAGCTAGTGAGTGCCTCTGCAATAACAAGGAGCAGAGAGTTGGTATTGAACAATGCAGAGATCCTTGTGACAAAAAAAAAACAAAACAGCTATTTTATGCTTTCATTCTTACCAAGTTCAACTTTATTTGTTAAACCAGTTACACAAAAAATCACATATAAAATATACACTTACATATAATTTAGTTTTAGCATCTTACTTTAAAATACAAATTGAATCGGGTAAGTATTCTTTTGTGATGTCTTGCCAACATTTTATTATGAAAAATTTCAAACATAGTGAGAAGTTGAAATATATGTAAAGCAAACACCCATGTACCCACCACCTAGATTCTACTTTTAGCATTTTATTATACTTACTATATCATATTTATTCATCCCTCTATCTATTCATCAGTCTCTTTTATTTTTATGCATAAACATTTCAGCGTGCATATCATTAATTAGAGTATAATATATGTTTTTTTTACATACTGGATTCAGTTGGGTTGGAGAGAGGCTCAGAGTTCTTTAAAATGGGTCAACCTTACTGAAAACGTCTAGGAATTGTGATAGCTACTTTCGTGTGTGTGTATGTGTTACCTTGTTTTGTCTTGCCCTGTTTTAAGAGTTTTATCCTGCTATTGATTGTCATAAAATGGAAAATCAGAGAGTAAGGTACTGAGCTGGCGCCACAAACCAGTGAATGTGTGGTTGTCACCAAAAATGGCATCCAATGGACAAATTTTGCGGTGAATCACCTATAAAATTGAATGAGATTTTGTCTGGAGAACTTCAGCTTTGATCTAGAGAGACAATTCTGTCTGTTTTTTATTTTTATTTTTTTCTTTCTGTGCACTGTCAGGATGGCCAAGGCTGATTTGTCAACTATTCATGAGGTCACTTTAAGTCTCAGATCCAAGAAGAACTGTTTCTTACACCTGTCTTATGATTTGAGACTTCAGTGGTTACTCTGAGAAACTTTGATATAAATTGGATCATTCAAAAAGTGCACTGAAAAAAGGATGGATTGTTTATTTTGATTGGTATAATGAGGCCACAAAAAGATAAAAAATTATTCTAGAGATTGTTTAAAGCACGCAGAAGATAGGGTTATGAAAATGAAACATTTTCCTACCTTCAGATGGTATTATTAAATTAGATTATATTCCTTCAAAGAACTTTATTCTGATTGGTTTAATGATAAATAAGTGCTTATATATATTAAATAGTTTAATTAAATAATATTAATTGTGCTCATGAGGAACCTGTACATGGATCAAGAGGCAGTCACTAGAACAGAACAACGGGATACTGAGTGGTTTAAAGTTAGGAAAGGTTTTCGTCAAGGTTGTATCGTTTCACCATAGTTACTCAATCTGTTTGCTGAGCAAATAATCTGAGAAGCTGGACTATATGAAGAAGAATGGTGCATCAGGACTGGAGGAAGACTCATTAACAACCTGTGTTATGCAGATGACACAACCTTGCTTGCTGAAAGTGAAGAGGATATGAAGCACTTACTGATGAAGATCAAAGACTACAACCTTCAGCATGGATTACACATCAACATAAAGGAAACAAAAATCCTCACAACTGGATCAATAAGCAACATCGTGATAAACAGAGAAAAGTTTGAAGTTGTCAGGGATTTAATTTTACTTGGATCCACACTTAACATCCATGGGTGCAGGGTCAGGAATCAAACCATGTGTTGCGTTAGGCAAATCTGCTGCAAAAGACCTCTTTAAAGTATTAAGAAGCAAAGATGTCACTTTGAAGACTAAGGTATGCCTGACCCGAGCCATGGTATTTTCAATCGCCTCATATGCATGCGAAAGCTGTATAATGAATAAGGAAGACCAAAGAAGAATTGATGCCTTTGGAATATGGTGTTGGTAAAGAACACTGAATAGACCATGGACTGCTAGAAGAATGACAAATCTGTCTTGGAAGAAGTATAGCCAGAACATTCCTTAGAAGCAAAGATGGCGAAACTTTGTCTCACACTCTTTGTACATGTTATCAGGAGGGACCAGTTCCTGGAGAAGGACACCATGCTTGGTAAAGTAGAGGGTCAGTGAAAAAGAAGACGACCCTGAACGAGAAGGACTGACACAGTGACTGTAACAATGGGCCCAAGCATAACAACAATTGTGGTCAGAAGCTACTCTAGGGCACCTAACAACAATATTACCAGGAATTAATTGGAAGTTAATCTGTTCTGACAAAAGTTTTTATGTTTTGTAGTATGCCTACGTAAAGATAGTTTCAAAAATATTTATAAGTAAGTTAGGCTAGATTGAGTATATGGGATAAGTTTTGTTAAGGGAAAAAGGGATGATTTTGTGCTGGGGAGGAGAGGGAACTGGTTCTTGAAACTGGCCTGAACAATTAAGGTATCTTTTGTCTTTCAAAAACAACTAGGCCAAATTAAACATATGTAAATGATTTCAGATTGGCCAATTCATTTCCTTCTTTGGCAATGAGCCTGATAAAGGGAGGGGGCAGAATGAGGCCTCCACTACCTCAACCTCTGAGGACTGAGGCTTGTCCATGTAGCTTGCCCCATGAGCTTTTGAAGAAAGGACCCCTCCCAACAGGGTGGAGATCTTTAAAGATATTTTAAAAATATGATAAATAAGGTGGACATTGAGGTTAAAGCAGGAAAAATGCTATTCTAATACAATTATCAGACATTTGGTGGATCCCCAACATTAAAGAACCATAGAAAGTCCTCTCTATTGTAGAGAAATTTTTAAAAGATAAAAGATAAAAATCACAATGAGAATACATCGAAATGCCCTGAAAGACTGAGCTACTGGGCTCAAGGCTGGTGATCATGGTCTAGGGGGACATCTAGCTCAATTGGCATAACATAGTTGTGATCCTTAAGGTTGTGTGTCAACTTGGCCACGATTCTCCGTGGTTTGGCAGTTATGTCGTTTGGCAGTTGTAAAATGATGTCATCACTTCCCTGATAAGATTTGACATTATGTGATCACCTCCATGATGGGATCTGCTGCGAGTAGCCAATCTGTTGAAAGGGCGTTTCCTTGGGGGTGTGGCCTCCATCCAATATAGTTGGACTCTCTGACAAGGCTTGGGGGCTTTTGCTCCCTCTGGATCCTACAGCTGGCTCCTGTTCATCTAACCTCCAGTGTTTGAGACTTGAGCTAGAAGCTTACCTGCCATCATGCCTGCTAATCTTGGGATTCGACAGTCTTTGCAGCCTATGAGCAAGATCCCTGCTGTCTGACTTGCCAATCTTGACTTCACTTGCTGTCTGACCTGCCGATCTTGAGTTCACCAGCTCCTGTGTCTATGAAATGGGATGTTCCAGCCTCTACAACCACATGAGTCATTTCTTGATATAAATCTATATATATATATATATTTATAAGCTTTACTGGTTTTATTTCTCTAGAGAACCCAGTCTAAGACATTTGGTACCAGGAGTGGTTCTAGGGAAACAAAATTGTAAGGACAAGTTTTCTAAATTGGTTCTCAAGTCTGGTTAGTCTTAAAATGTTGATGACTCTGTTTCCAGTAGTAAAGAGGTCACTGCTAATCCTTGGCATGAGGTGGCAATCCAAATACACAAAACTTCACCTCCAATAGATCAGGTATTAGTGTGAAGAGAGCCTCTGGGTGATTGCATTTTATACCTCTCAACAATTTTGTCATAATGAGAAGTATAAGGAAGCTGATTGGTTTGTCCTACTTTTGCTAGACAAAGTGGTGAAAGAAAGAGATGAGCTCAGGGCTTCAAAGTTCAAGTGCCACATAAACAACCTCAACATTTCCACCTGTGCCTTGAAAGAAGGCCTTATTTCTTGTAGTACAGAGCTGATATTGCTGAAAACCAAACCCAGAGTCTTATCGTAAGAGTGGCTGAATTAAAACACCAATTCAGTTACCAACCTTGAGTGATGTCTGAAGTTAAAGTGAGGACATTGATTGGGAAGAAATGAGATCCTGAAACCTGGGATGGGGACATATGGGCAGATAAGCAGAAAGCTGGGGATACTGAGCCCCTAAATTCTGTTGAATCATTCCTGCCAATAGAACCAGGCCTCTCACTCCCATCTGAAGAGATTACTCCATCTTTGTCTGCTAAACAACCCTGCCCAGTAAAATCATTAGCCCCTCAGCTCCCATCTGATGAGATTAGCCCAGTTGCCTCTAAAGAGCCCTTGTCTGAGTCATTTCCTGGGACATCACCTGAGGCAGATGCCTTACAAGACAATGCTGAATGTTCTAAAAACACATCCCCACCACCAATTTTGGCTTCTAGACCTACAATTAAACTTAAGTCCCAGCGATCCCCAGAAGGTGAAGTAGAAAGCGTGATGCAGGAGGAGGTACACTACACTCCAAAAGAAGTGCTTGACTTTTCTAATATGTACAAACAGAAACCTGGGAAATATATATGGGAATGGCTATTAAAGGTGTGAGATAATGGTGCAAGGAACATAAAGATGGATCAGTATGAGTTTATTAATATGGGCCCACTAAGTACAAATTCTTCATTCGATGTTTCAGCTCGAGAGGTTAGGAAGGGATTTAATAGTTTATTTGGTTGGGTCACTGAAGCATGGATTACAAGGTGGACTACACCAAATAAAGTTGAAGTACAAGACCTGCCTTGTATACTGTAGAAGAAGAAATCCAAAGGCTTAGGGAAATTGGGATGTTACAGTGGATTTATCAGGTTAGGCCCACAGACCCACACATGGAGTGGCCAGAAGACACACCTTTTACCACAACTGTGAGGAACAAATTTGTGACAGGGGCCCTTGCATCCTTGAAGACTGCTGTGATTGCTATTTTATGTAAAACAGATTTGACAGTGGGAACAGCCCTAGCTGAATTAAGACACCTAGCTACAATGGGACTGATTGGACCCCGTGGTGTTAGGGGCCAAGTGGCAGCACTCAGTTGACAAAGACAAGGTGGGCATGATTACCTTAATGGACAGCGGAGTCATAGCACTAATCAGAATAGTCTGACTCATATAGACTTATGGCTTTGGCTACTTAGTCATGGTGTCCCTAGAAGTGAAATAGATAGGAAAGCTACTAAATATTTACTTGAGTTGTACAAGAGGAAGAATTCTAGGTCAAGTGAACAGCAGTCTAACTTGAATCACAAGAATAGAGAGTCACAGCCCCTCAATCTGTTCCCAGACTTGAGCAAGTTTAAACCCCTTGAATGAAGGGGAGGCCAGGTCCCCTTGAAAAAGGATTCCAATACACTGCCAAAACTTACAGTATTAATCTTTCTCCCAGCCTTCCCCCAAAACATCTATGGCCTTTTAGTAGTGACTGTTCATTGGAAAAAAGGAAATAATCAGATTTTGGGGGGATTACTGGGTAATGGCTCTGAACTGACACTAATTCCAGGAGACCCAAAACGTCACTGTGGCCCACCAGTCAGAGTAGGGGCATATGGAAGTCAGGTTATTAATGGAGTTTTAGCTCATGTCCATCTCACAGTAGATCCAGCATGTCCCCAAACCCATCTGGTAGTGATTTCACCAGTTCCAGAATGCATAATAGGAATAGATATACTCAGCAACTGGCAGAACCCCCACACTGGATCCCTGACAATTGGAGTAAGGGCTATTATGGTAGGAAAAGCCAAGTAGAAGCCATCAGAACTGCCCCTATGTAAGCCTTCCTGGAGGGATTGCAGAGATTACTGCCACTATCAAGGACTTGAAGGATGCAGAAATGGTGATTCTTACCACATTCCTATTCAACTTGCCTATTTGGCCTGTGCAAAAAACAGATGGATCTTGGAGAAGGACAGTGGAGTATCAAAAACCTGATGGGGTGGTGATTCCAATTGCAGCTGTTGTTCCAGATGTAGTTTCATTGCTTGAGCAAATTAATATATCTCCTGGTACCTGGTATGCAGCTATGGATCTGGCTAATGCCTTTTTCTCCATACCTGTTTCAAAGGACCACCAGAAGCAGTTTGCCGTCAGCTGGCAAGGCCAGCAATACACCTTCAGTGTCCTACCTCAGGGCTACATCAGCTCCCCAGGCCTATGTCATAAATTAATCTGCAAGGATCTTGATTGCCTTTCCCTTCCACAAGACATCATACCGGTCCATTACAATGATGACATTATCCTGATTGGACATAGTAAGGAAGAAATGTCAATGACTCTGGACTTATTGGTAAAACATTTGCATGCTAGAGGGTGGGAAATAAATCCCACAAAAATTCAGACACCTTCCACCTCAGAGAAATTTCTAGGGGTCCAGTGGTGTGGGGCATGTCGATATATTCCTTCTAAAGTGAAAGATAAGTTATTGCATCTAGCCCCTCCCACAACTAAATAGGAGGCACAATGTTTTCTCAGCCTCTTTGGAATTTGGAGGCAACATACTCCTCATTTGAGTGTGCTACCACCCAAATGAGGCCTATTTATCAAGTGACTTTAAAAGCTGCTAGTTTTGAATGGGGTCTAGAACAAGAGAAGGGTCTGCAACAGGTTCAGGCTGCCGTGCAATCAGCTCTGCCACTTGGGCCATATGATCCAGCTGATCCAATGATCCTCGAAGTGCCAGTGGCAGATGTAGATACTGTTTGGAGTCTTTGGCAGGCCCCTATAGGGGAATCACAGTGCAGACCCTTAGGATTTTGGAGGAAAGCCCTGCCATCCTCTGCAGATCACTACTCTCTTTTTGAGAAACAGCTTTTGGCTTGTTACTGGGCCTTAACAGAGACTGAACATTTAACCATGGGACACCGAGTGTCTTAGTTATCTAGTGCTGCTACAACAAATACCACAAGTGGATGGCTTTAACAAAGAGAAATTTATTTCTTCACAGTAAGGTAGGCTGAAAGTCCAAATTCAGGGCATCAGCTCCAGGGGAAGCCTTTTTCTCTCTGTCGGCCTTCTTCTCTTCAGTGTTCCCCTGGACTAGGAGCGTCTCTGCACAGGGACCCCTGTCCAAAGGATGCGCTCTGCTCCCGGCACTGCTTTCTTGATGGTATGAGGTCCCCCTTTCTCTCTGCTCACTTCTGTCTTTTATATCTCAAGAGATTGCCTCAGGACACAATCCAGTCTTGTAGATCCAGTCCTGCCTTACTAACACAACTGCCACCCATCCTCCCTCATTAACATCATAGAGGCAGGATTTACAACATATAGGAAAATCACACAGTACCAGGAATCATGGCCCATCCAAACTGATACACACATTTCTTTGGGGACATAATTCAAACCATGCACCAAGTCACTATGCGGCCTAAGCTGTCCATCATGAACTGGGTATTGTCTGACGCACATAGTCATGAATTTGAACATGCACGGCAGCATTCCATCATTAAACGGAAGTGATATATACAAGATAGGGCTCAAGCACGACCTGAAGGCAAAAGTAAGCTGCATGAGGAAGTGGTCAAAATGCCCATGGTCTCCACTCTTGTCACATTACCTTCCATCTCCCAGTCTGCACCTATGGCCTCATGGGGAGTTCCTCATGATCAGTTGACTGAGGAAGACAAAACTCATGCTTGGTCTAGAGATAGTTTTGCATGATATGCAAGCACCGCTTGAAAGTGGACAGCGGCAGCACTACCTCTCCGATTCTGGGACCTCCCTGAAGGACAGTGGTGAAGGGAAATCCTCTCAATGGGCTGAACTTCAAGCAGTGCCCCTGGTTGTTTACTTTGCTTGGAAGGAGAAATGGCCAGCTATGCAATTATATACTGATTCATGGGCTGTGACCAATGGTTTGGCTTGATGGTCAGGTACTTGAAAGGAACATGATTGGAAAATTGGATACAAGGAGGTATGGGGAAGAGGTATATGGATAGACCTCTATGAATGGTCCAAAGAAGTGAAGATATTCGTGTCTCCTGTGAATACTCACCAAAGGGTGACCTCAGCAGAGGAGAATTTTGGCAATCAGTTGGATAGGATGACACATTCTGTGGAAACCAGGCATCCTTTTCCCACAGCCACTCCTGTCATTGCCCAATGGGCTCATGAACAGTGTGGCCATGGTGGCAGGGATGGGGGTTATCCATGCGCTCAGCAACATAGACTTCCAGTCACCAAGGCTGACTTGGTTGCAGCCACTTCTGAGTGCCCAATCTGCCAGCAGCAGAGACCAACACTGAGTACCTGATATAGTACGATCCCTCGAGGTGATCAGCCAGCATCCTGGTGGCAAGTTGATTACATTGGACTGCTTCCATCATGGAAAGCACAGCGTTTTGTTCTTACTGGAATAGACACTTTGGATATGGATTTGCCTTCCCTGCAGCAATGCTTCTGACAAAACTACCATCTGTGGACTTACAGAATGCCTTATCCACCATCATGGTATCCCACACAGCATCGCCACAGATCAAGGGACTCTCTTCACAGCAAATGAAGTGTGGCAATGGACTCATGCTCATGGAATTCACTGGTCTTCCCATGTTCCCCATCATCCTGAAGCAGCTGGCTTGATAGAATGATGGAAAGGCCTTCTAAAAGACACAATTATAGCATCATTTAGGTGGCAATACCTTTCACGGTTTGGGCAATGTTCTCCAGAAGGCTGTATATGCTCTAAACCAGTGTCCAATATATGGTGTTGCTTCTACCATAGCCAAGATTCATGGGTCCAGGAATCGAGGGATGGAAATGAGATTGGCACCACTCACTATTACCCATATTGAACCACTTGCAAAATTTTTGCTTCCTGTCCAGCAATCTCATCCTCTGTGGGTCTTAATTCCAAAGAGAAGAATGCTCCTACTTGGAGACACACCACTGATTCCATTGAACTGGTAGTTAAGAATGCCATCTGGCCACATTGGACTCCTTTTGCCTCTGGATAAACAGGCAAAGAAGGGAGTTACCATACTGGCAGGTGTGATTGATCCTGATTACTAAGACGAAATCAGATTCATATTACATAATAGAGGTAAAGAAGAGTATGTCTGGAATGCAGACGATCCCTTAGGAGGGCTCTTAGTATTACTATGTCTTATAATTAATGTCAGTGGAAAACTATAGCAATACAATTCCGAAGTGACTACTAATGGCCCAGACCCTTTAGGAATGAAGGTTTGGGTCACCCCACCAGGCAAAGAACCATGATCAGTTGAGGTACTTGCTAAGGGCACAGGGTATACAGACTGGGAGGTGGAAGAACACAGTTCTAAATACCAGTTACGATCACGTGACCAGTTGCAGACATGAAGACTAATTATTATGAGTATTTCTGTCTTGTACGTGTGATTGTTATGTTAGGCACAAGTATGAGTTTATAATTGTCTTTATTCGGAGATTATGTATGGTTTAAGGACATGTGTACAGGTTCCAATTTGACAAGGGGTGGACTGTGATCATTAAGTTGTGTGTCAACTTTGCTGGGCTATGATTCTCAGTGGGTTGGCAGTTGTGATATAGTTTGGCAATCGTATGATGATGTGATCACTTCCATGATGAGATAGGCTATTATATGATCACCTCCATAATGGGATCTGCTATGAGTAACTGGTGCCTTGGATTCAGACTCTTAGCCTCCTAGACTGTGAGAGAATAAATTTCTCTTTGTTAAAGCCATCCACGTGTGGTATTTCTGTTACAGCATCACTACATAATGAAGGGTACCAGGAGTAGGATGCTGCTCTAACAAATACCTAAAATGTGGAACCGGTTTTTTGAAACTGTGAATGGATACAGGCTGTAATTGTTTTAAAGTGGCTTATAGTAATAGAGACCTGGTGGCATAGTGGTTAAGAGCTACCGCTGCTAACTAAAAGGTTGGCAGTTAGCAACCTTAGCTGTTCCTTGGAAACTCTATGGGACAGTTCTGCTTTATCCTACAGGGTGGCTATGAGTCGAAATTGATTCAAGGGCAATGTTGTTTTTTTTTATTTTATTTATTTATTTTTTTAAATTGTACTTCAGTGAAGGTTTACAGAACAAATAGTTTCTCATGAAACAGTAATACACATATTGTTTTATGACATTGGTTAATAACACCACGACATGTCAACACTCCCTTCTAGACCTTTTTTTTTTTTTGGTGAAAATATACATAGCCAAAGATACACCATTTCAAAAATTTCTACATGCACAGTTCAGTGACATCG
>NW_004443987.1:12136882-12137878 GCF_000243295.1 Trichechus manatus latirostris
TGGATCCTGTTTTCTTATCCATTCTGTCACTCTCTGTCTCTTTACGGATGCATTGAGTCCATTTACATTCAACGTAATTATTGATAGATGTGAGTTTGTTGCTGTCATTTTGTAGTGCTTTTTTTCGTGGTGCTGACGTTTTCCTTGTTCTTCTTACTCTCCTGTGCTGAGTTATTTTGTTTGTGGATTTTGTTTTCATTTCTTTTGTTTTTGTAGGGTTTTTTTTTGCTGAGACTTTGTTTTTCCTCTTTATTTTTAAGAGTATGTTTGTTAACTTTCTTTGTGGTTACCATGAAATTTCCCCTTATCTTTCTAAGTTTGAAGCAGTCTATTATCACTTGGTATCACCTTGCCTTCCTCTCCATTAGAAAGTTATATACCTACACCATTTATTCCCTCTTTTATTGTTCTGATTTTCTTGTCATTTACTGATTAACTGCTCTGATTTCCTGTTGTATTTCTTTTTGTTTTGGATAGTACTTGAGAGTTCATTTCCTAGATTGATATCTGGCTGGTATGATCCTGTGTCCTAGATTCTGCTTGTGAGCTGAAATTGTTTGTTCTCAGATCGAAGAGCTCCCGTTAATAATTCTTATAAGTTTGGTTTAGTTTTTACATATGCCCTTCCTTTCTGTTTATCTGGAAATGTCCTAATTTCACTATCATATCTGAATGAGAATTTTGCAGGATATATTATTTTTGGATGGCAATTTTTTTCTTTCAAGGTTTTATATATTTCATCCCATTGCCTTCTTGCCTGCATGGTTTCTGCCAAATAATCTGAGCTTCATCTTATTGTCTCTCTTCTGTATGTGACTTTCTGTTTTTCATGAGCTGCTCTCAGGATTCTTTGTTTGTCTTTGGTTTTGGCGAGTGTGATTATGATATGCCTTGGTGATTTTCTTTTGGGATGTATCCTATATGGGGTTCATGGAGCTTCTTGGATGGCCAGCTTTTCATCTTTCATGATATTGGGGAAGTTTTCTGTCAGCAGTT
>NW_004443987.1:12138072-12161232 GCF_000243295.1 Trichechus manatus latirostris
TTTCAAATCTGCTCCTCAGCCCTTCTATGACACCGTCCATTTATGAAATCTTGTTGTTTATCCTTTGGATTTCTAATGGTTGTTTTTGTATAATTTCTAGATGTGAATTTATTTTGGCATTTTGTTCCTGCATTATTTTCCTGAATTCTTCCAATTTTTTGTCTGTATTTTCCATGAATTTGTGTTTTTTACTCATTTTTGTCTGCTTTTTGCTTCAACTCTTGGAGAATTCTGAGTATTAGAGATTTGAATTCCCTATCAGGTCGTTCTAGTGTCTTTTCTTCTACTGGAAAGTCATCTGGTGTTTTATTTTAGATGCCTACTGAAACCATCATCTTCTGTTTTTCTAAACGTTTTGATATTGTCTGCTGTCTTCCGGGCATTCAGAAGTTATTTTTCTCGTTTACTGATTGTAGATTCATTTGTTTCATCCTTTTTTTTTAATTTGGCTATGTCTGAGCAGGCGAGCTCTGTGTTCTTTGTTGTTTGCTTGTCTGTGGGCACAATACTTTTTGCCTCCTTCTCCAATTGGCAGGGTCAGTCATGCAGATATATTATGTCAGGGCAGGTATAGCTGAAGAGGAGTTACTGGGAAGGGTTGTTTGTGGCACTTACTACAGCCGCCAGGCAGGTTGGTAATTAGTGCAAGGCAGGTTCCAGTAGGCCGTGCCTGTGCTGCTTGGTGGTGTAATGTTAAGCACATGGTGCAGGTAGGCAGGATGTATGGAGGAGATTGTTATGTGTGGAGCTAAGTTGGATATGGGAGAGAGGAGAGAGGAACAGGAGCCCAAAACATACAAACAAACAAAAAAGAGTGCTAGGGGAGCTTGCTGTTGGAGTGGAGAGGTGAGAGACTATGAAATGGAGAAAAACAAAAAGGGGAAGAAGAAGAAAAAGAAAGAATAGAATGAATAAGTAAAAATCCAAAAGGAAAAAGAACAGCAAATCTCCCAGGGATTCCACCAGTGCAGCTATGACGTCTGGGGAAGTTGTTCTCAGGAGTTGCAGTACAGAGTGGCTATAAGGCGTAGAGGTATTTAGCACCAGGTATTCAGGGACAGAAAGAGAAGGAAGGTATAGAGAGACGAGAAACTGAGTAATGAAGAATGACAAAAACGGAAAAAAGTGGGAAAACAAAACAAAACAAATTTTTTAAAAAAAGAACAAGAAAAGCCCCCAGAAAAACAGAAGAAAAAAAAATCCAAGGAAAAAGAAATGCCCTCAGGGATCCCTCTGCGCGTCTGTGCAAGCCGAGGGGGTAGGCCCCGAGCTGCGCGGCACCTCCTGGCCAGAACGGGCTCCCAACTCAAGAAAAGGAAAAGAAAACAGTTCAAAACAAACAAACAAACAAAAGCCCCAGGATCCCACCAGCATGGCAGCCCAGTCCGGGAAGCAGCTTCTAACCTGAACGGAGCTCCCCAGCTCCTCAGGGAGAAGCAAAGATGGTGCACGGAGCCAGGTATTCGAGCAAAAGGAGGAGGAGGTGGTGAGAGGTAAGGAAGAAATCAAAAGAAGTGGAAAAAAAGCAACAACAAATGGCACTCAGAGAGCCAGCCAGTGTGGGCAGGTGGAATCCCAGCAGCCGGTGCTTCCCAGACAAGGGACTGTGTCCGCAGGAAGCAGAGGAGGCTGAGTGGGGGTGAAGAAGGGTTGGGGTGGGGTAGTGTATATTGCAAATTACCAGAGCTCCGCAGCCCCTCAAAAAGAAGCAAAGATGGAGCACCGAGCCAGGTATTTGAGCGAAAGGAGTAGGAGGTGGTGAGAGGTAAGGAAGAAATCAAAAGAAGCCGAAGAAAAGCAACACCAGTAGCCAACAAATGGCACTCAGAGAGCCGGCCAGTGCGGGCAGGTGGAATCCAAACAGCTGGTGCTTCCCGGACAATAGATTGTGGCCGCGGGAAGCAGAGGAGGCTGAATGGGTGTGAAGAAGGGTGGGGGGTGGGAAAGCGTATATCACAGATTACCAGTTGTTCTGTCTCCCGCTGGAAGCTCCGTGAAGCTGCTTTCTCATACCCTCTATTTGCTGGTCTCTGATAGGAGTCCAAGATGGCGGATCCGTGCTGCCTTAGCTGATAGGGGACCTCTGCATGAATCTCTCCTCGCTCTCCATTCTCGGTCAGTTTTCTCACTCCATTGGTGCTTGGCTGAGTTCTTTATCTCTTCATTTGATGTTTTAGGGTTTCAGGATTGTTGTTTTCTCTTTAGTTTTTCGGATCTTTGCTGTGGAGGGATGGCATGGTGCTTCTGCCTAGAGCACCATTTTGCCGGAAGTCCCCCGGGTTTGGTTTTTTTAGGAAACCCTGGTTGTGTAGTGGTTAAGAGTGGTTGCTAACCAAAAGGTTGGCAGTTCAAATCCAACAAGCGATCCTTGGAAACCCTATGGGGCAGTTCTACTCTGTCCTATGGGTTTGCTATAAGCTAGAATCAACTCAATGGCATTTTTTTTTTAATATTAATAGCCTCGATTTCCTTGAAGAGACTTTTGGTGGAATTATGGACATCAGAGAAAATTCTGGTGAGGACTCAGAAGGAAATGAGAAGAGCTGTTACACTGGAGATGGCACAAATGGTGAGAAGCAGCAGCAGAGAAACTGCAGCAGTTGAACCAGGAGACCAGCCCAAGAAGTGCTGAAGTGAACACATGGAGTGAGAGAGCTGAATACCTTTGCACAGGAGGCTTCCTGGAGGAGTCGGTTGCCTCCAAGCGCTTATCAGTGAAGCTAGGCTTGCCAATCCACAGAGCAAGATCGCTGAGTGTCTTCTAGCCAATGTTTACTGTCAGAGTGTAGTGCCTCCAGGCACTTATCGGTGGAGCTAAAGAGCTTTGGAACATTTGCCCTAGCAGGGCAGATGCAGGGCAGTGAGGCCCAAGGAGTCGAGAAGCCAAGGAACCAGGAAGCAGAAGCTGTAAGAGACAAGGAACACAAGAAGCAGAGCTGCCTCAGTCTCAAAGGGTAGGGCCATGACCTCTGGAATTTCAAAAGGTGGAGTCGCCACTCAGATGGACTAGAAGAACAGGGACACCCCAAATCAAGAATGCAGAGCTGCCTTTCCAGTGGGCCTGGAAGGCAGGGCTAAAGCCCAGGGCTGAGGGGTTTCCACTCAGAAGCAAGAGAGTGTGACCAGTACCTAGAGTTTGGAGGGCAGGGCCATTGCCTAAATGGTCTCAGAGAACAGAGCATTATTTTCAAGCCTTGAGAGCTAATGTAATGTGTTCTGCTGACTTGCTTGGTGCCTGTTATTCCTTCTTTCCCTCCAGTTTTTCTCATTTGTAATGGAAATGTCTAGCTTGTGCCTGCTTGTTGCACCACTGTATTTTGGAAGCAGATAATTTTTATTCTAGATTTCAAAGATGAAGAAGAATTTTTGGATTTTGGGCTTGAAGTTGATTTAAGATTTTTGCTATGATATGGGGTGAATGTGTTTCACACGTGGCAAGAACATGAATTTTGAGGGGTCAAAGAGTGGACTGTTGCGGATCGAATTGTGTCCCCCCCAATTTGTGTGTCAACTTGTCTGGTCCATGATTCCCAGTATTGTGTGATTGTCCACCATTTTGTCATCTGATGTGATTTTCCTATGTGGTGTAAATCCTACCTCTATGATGTTAAGGACATAGGATTAGCAGTTGTTACGTTAATGAGGCAGGACTCAATCCACAAGATTAGGTTGTGTCTTTAAGTCAATCTCTTGTGAGATATAAAAGAGAGAAATTAGCAGAGAGACAGGGGGACCTCATACCACCAAGAAACAAGAGCCAGGAGAATAGCATGTCCTTTGGACCCGGGGTCCCTGCACTGAGAAGCTCCTAGTCCAGGGGAAGATTGATGACAAGGACCTTCCCCCAGAGCCATCAGAGAGAGAAAGCCTTCCTCTGGAGCTGGCACCCTGAATTCAGACTTCTAGCCTCCTAGACTGTGAGAGAATAAATTTTGCTTCATTAAAGCCATCCACCTGTGGTATTTCTCTTATAGCAGCACTAGATAACTAAGACAGTAGCCAATCAGTTGAAAGGGAGTTTCCTTGGGGGTGTAGCCTGCATTCAATATAGGTGGACCCTCCAGCAAGGCTTGGGGGCTTTTGCTCCCTCTGGATCCTGCAGCTGGCTCCTGTTCATCTGACCTCCAGTTTGGGGACTTGAACTAACAGCTTACCTGCCATCTTGCCTGCCAATCTTGGGATTCGGTGGTCTTTGCAGCCTGTGAGCAAGAGCCCTGCTATCTGACCTGCCGATCTTGAGTTTGCCAGCCCCTGTGGCTACGACTTGGGATGTTCCAGCCTCGACAACCATGTGAGTCATTTCCTTGATATAAATCTCTCTCTATGTATATTTATATGCTTTACTGGTCTTGTTTCTCTTGTGAACCCAGCCTAAGACAATAGTCTATAAAGAAAATGTTCTACATCTGACTGGTGATGAGCGACTGGGGTCTTAAAAGCCTTCAAGGGGCCATCTAAGATACATTTACTGGTCTCATCCTGGCTGGAGCAAAGGAGAATGAAGAAGACAAGGGAAAGATTAGTCCAAAGGACTAATGGACCACAACTACCACAACTTCCACCAGATTGAGCCCAGAACAACTAGATGGTGCCTGCTTACCACTACCAACTGCTCTGGCAGGGATCACAATAGAGAGTCCGGACAGAGGGGGAAAAAAATGTAGAACAAAATTCAAATCCATACACATACAAAGACCAGGCTTGCTGGTCTGACAGAGACTGGAGAAACTCCAAGAGTATGGCCCCTGAATACCCTTTTAACTAAGTACTGAAGTCACTCCTGAGGTTAACCCTTCACCCAAAGATTAAACAGGTCTATAGGGCCAACATAACACACATGAAGGACATGCTTCATAGTTCAGTCATGTATAGGAGACTAATGGGCACACCAGCCCAAAAGCAAATATAAGAAGGCAGGAAGGGACAGGAAAACTGGATGAATGGAAATAGGAATTCTGGGGTGGAGGAGGGGAGAGTATTGACATATCGTGGGGTTGGCAACCAATGTCACAAAACAATTTGTGTATTAACTGTTTAATGAGAAACTAATTTGCTCTGTAAACTTTTACCTAAATCACAATTTTAAAAAAAAATCACAACGAGACACATCTGAAATTGCCTTGGGAATGTTTTCACCCTTGTCTGGTGACTTAAAACCTGTTGCCATCGAGTCAATTCTGGTGACTTGGTTAAGATGAGCAAAGACTTTGCGATTTACAAAAATTCAGTTGATAAAAGGGGCTAAGATTAGATTAGGAAAAAATGGGACAAGGTAAAAGTTTGAATCAAATTTTAAAATATTTAACTGAACTTTACTTCTACAGTAATTATGTTTTGTTTTATATGGGCTTAAAAATAATTTCAAGATCTTTTAGGTAATTTACTAATATTATGTTAATGGATATTCATTATCATTTTAGTTTATATACTTTTTGCTTTTTATACCAGAGAAAGGGTATATATAACTTTGGGTCTGTTAATGATTGTGTTCTTTTTTTTTCTTTTTTGCCACTTTGATAACTTGTAATATATGTGTGCCTAGGAAGAAGTTGTGTTATGGGTATTTATGAGCCTACCAGTCTGCTAAAAAGACTTGTGTTACATACGGTTCATAATTATCCACTCCTCCCCTCATTTTTCTCTGTGAAATAGAGCTAAACTGCTTTTCTTATACCATTTTTAGTGGTTGAGACTATACTGAGGAGAAATAGTTTCAGGGAATACAACAGTGTACATGCTTCTGTTTTTCAAGGCAAAGGATTAGTTTTTCTAAAAGCAATGTTTGTTTTGTCTCCCAATGCCTTTACACTCTTCAAACTTTTTGAGGACATTAAAGAGTTTGTGAGTTCATTGGAGCAGGAGGAGTAACTATCTACGTCAATCATATAGAAATTAAAATTGAGAAACATTGAATTAAAATACTCATTTAATAAATCATTTAGAGATAGCAACAATTAGTAACATCTTAATAATATTGAATAACAATTAATAACATCTTAATAGTGTTGTGAAAGTAGTTCTGACCTCACCAAACCAAAAAAAAACCAAACCCGTTGCCGTCGAGTCGATTCTCACAGACCCTCCGAAATCAGACCTAAAATAAAATGTTAGTTTGTTCCAGAATATAAAAGAGCATACTAAAGGACAAAGCTTGGAAATAAATTTTATTGTCCTTGGTTTATAATACCTGAGTTTGAAAATCTATGAGATGTGTTAAAATCTTAGCAAAGTTTGTTCAATTTTGATAGTTTTGCTTTCTTCGTTTACTGTTTACTGACTTTACCTGTAATATGAAAATTTATTCTTTCTTCTGTATAATTTGCCTAGGAGGCAAAGGTTCTGAGTCTCATTAAAATAAGCTGAGTTAATGTTAACTTTTATGACCTTGACTAAGAAAATCAAGCCTCATGGCTTTTAAAAAAGCTAAGTATTTTACTTTGTTTTTTTTAATTTGCTAACTTGGTTGCAACTTTGTTCTTTAATTTAAGTCTAGCAACATTGATGTCAATGGTTTTCAACTGAAGATTTACTTCACTTTCCTATAGAGTTTTGTTAATATCCAAATGTTTAGGAACTTGATAATCTTGTTATATTCTTGGTATATCCTAACTATATAGTTTATGTTCATATTTTGTTATGTCTCAGGATTATTTTATGTCATATCTAAAGTTTTTTTCTCTCTAAGTATTATGCTTATCCATTTTCAAAAATTAGAAAATAAAGTCAATCATTATGCTTAGAGATATTTTGTCTAAAGTTTTTTTTTTTCTTGATTGACTTTATTTTACTTGGCATTACGTTTGTAATGAATTCTTATCAGGTCTTTCACTTGTATGTATTATTAGTAGCAATAAGTTAACTATGGCTATTTTTAAGTCTTATTATCTGCAGATAATTCTTATTTAGATGATGTCTTGAAGATGCTTGCAATAAACCAAAAGCCAGAGTCTTTCACCAAAATGGACTCATGAAAAGAGTATGCCAGATATTTGGACGTGGACTTCTAAATGGCACTGAGCCCTAGTGGCGCTGTGTTTAAACGCTTGGCTGCTAACCGAAAGGTTGGCGATTCGAACCACAAGCCACTCCATGGGAGAGAGATGTGGCAGTGTGCCTCTGTAAAGATTATAGCTTTGGAAACCCTATGGGGCAGTTCTACTCTGTCCTATAGGGTCGCTATGAGTTGGAACCAACTTGACGGCAGTGGGGTTTTAGTTTTGTTTTATATCACAGGACTGAATAAAGACCTCCAGAATTCTTGGGGAGAAGCTAATGGATTCATGACTGCTGATCCAGGACAAGTGGAATAGAAACCAATTACAGGACTGAGTGGACTAAAGGATTATTTATTACAGGTTCTGTATAAAATATTGTTGATGTTTTGATGTCCTATTTTCTGAACTTCAGAAACCATTTTCATCTTTCTCCTGAGCTATCTATACCTTATAATAATTTAATAGACTATGTTTACATAAAGATGAAAGATTTATCATTTCTCTCTTCCTAATCTCTCTGGAATTGGAAAACTCTTAATGAGTGTTCTTATTTTTTATGGCAATATAATTATTTACATAATTTCAATAAAAATCCATCCCCCTTGTTAACAGGGCATAATTGGAAATCTTGGTTATGTAACCAAAGTTCAACTGGAATGTCATATTTGAGAATAAGGCTCAGAGAATCAGGTATGAGTAGACAATTTTAAAGAACTGAGATTGACTATATGCAGTCAGTGCTTACAAAGACCTCCCAGGAAATCTAACCAGGTACCTAACTTAAAAGTTTCCCAGCCTTACAGGTGAGTAAGGAAGGTCACTTCCTGGCAGGACCAGAAACCTTATGATATTTTGGGGCCTCAAGGAAAGAGGGACTCACCCAGTCCTGTAGGTATTATAAGATCTGGTGACAAGTTCTTGGATTGGCTTCCTGGCCTCAAGAGGTTTTTACAAGTTTAATCTGAAGATCCTTAAGAAAACTTCCAGCAAAGCACCTTTAAAAGGCTATGTGATAAATTACCATTCTTGCTGCACCTATGTAAATAATAATGAACAGTCATATTTTAGAACAAGAAAAACTTTGCTTTGAAATTTTCTTTTGATTGAGAGGAAGGTGACTCTAGAAAGAAATTTTTTGTTTCAATAGAAAATTATGGCAAACCCTTGTGAGCTATTGAATTCTGGCTTTTGTTCATTTTCTTTCAGAAACCACAGACAACTAATGAGTTTGTTTTTTTTTTTCTACTTGCAGATTAGACTTGTTCTTGTTACATGGTTTATGCTATTCTCTGTGCACCTATATATAATCAATTACCCAAAAAAGAAAATTAGAAATATGAGAGATACTAAGACTGAAAACTATCAAACAATTGATTAAACTGCTATCAATTCAGGGTCCATTGACAAAGGGAGCATTAATTGGCTGTTCTATAACAGCCATGATACACTTAATTATTGAAATTGTTTAAACTATGTAGATATATATATATGTACATATATATGTATTTTAAGGTTACAAATAATGCTTGACAAGGTGGTTCTGTTAATAATCTAGAAAACACTATACTCTCTCTCTGAAACAGCACAGATTAAGATAATTACACTATAAAATAGATGAACTCTTGATTATTTACCTATTTCCCAAGGAGGAGTGTGTAGTTTGGTAAAAGCAAATTGTGTATATATTGGCATCTAAGTGCAAGTATATTGAGATATAGTTTTAGCAGAAGTTCATGCTAGAGATGCGATGTATTTTGTAGATATTACTCTTGCATCTTCTTGTGATTTGTTTTCATGGTTAGGAAATTTGAGTTTGTGGGCCAGATAAGCCTTTCAGACCATTGGCTTAGGCATTCTCCTCATTCTGATCTTTTATATTATTATCAAGCTACTAAGTTGCTTGGCATCTGGGGTCTTAAAAACCTGTGAGCAACCATCTAAGGTACAGCAAATGTGATCTCCATTAGATTGGAGGAACAATGAAGAAAAGAAACTAAGGAACCAACTGATTTAATGTATATTTCATAAAAAGGTACCTTGTAAAGCAGTACTAAAAGGTCAGCCTCCAAGCATCTGTCAGTTTGTCGAACTGTAGGGGCTTGCATGTTGCTGTGATACTGGAAGCTATGCCACTGGTATTCAAATACCGTAGGGTCACCTATGGTGTACAGGTTTCAGCTGAGCTTTCAGACTGACAGACCAGGAAGAAGGAACTGGCAGTCTACTTCTGAAAAGAATTAACTAGTGAAAATCTTCTGAATAGCAGTGGAACACTATCTGATTTAGTGCCGGAAGATGAGCTATTCATGTTGGAAGGCACTCAAAAGACAACTGGAGAAGAGGTGACTCCTTAAAGTAGAGTTGACATTAATGACATGGATGGCGTCAAGCTTACGGTACCTTCATTTGCTGATGTGGCATAACTCAAAATGAGAAGAAACAGCTGCAAAGATCCATTAATAATCAGAATGTGGAATGTATGAAGTATGAACCTAGGAAAATTGGAAATCTTTATAAATTAAATGGAATGCATAAAAATCAATATCTTAGGCATTAGTGAGCTGAAATGGACTGGTATTGGCCATTTTGAATCAGACAATCATATGGTCTACTATTACAGGAGTGACAACTTGAAGAGGAATGGCTTTGCATTCATCTTCAAAAAGAACATTTCAAGATCTATCCTGAAGTACAATGCTGTCAGTGATAGGATAATATCCATCCATACACCTACAAGGAAGACCAGTTAATGCGACAATTATTCAAATTTACCCACAGTCACTAAGCTAAAGATGAAGAAATTGAAGATTTTTACCAACATCTCCAATCTGAAATTGATCAAACATGCAATCAGGATGCATTGATAATTATTGGTGATTGGAATGCAAAAGTTGGAAACAAAGAAGAAGGGTCAGTAGTTGGAAAATATGCCCTTGATGACAGAAATGTTAGAAATCTCAGGATGGAATTTTGCAAGACCAACAACTTCTTCATCGCAAATACTTTTTTTCAACAACGTAAACAGTGACTGTACACGTAGACCTCGCCAGATGGAATACACAGGAATCAAATCGACTACATCTGTGGAAAGAGACGATGGAAAAGCTCAACATCATCAGTCAGAACAAGATCAGGAGCCGACTGTGGAACAGACCATCAGTTGCTCCTATGCAAGTTCAAGTTGCAGCTGAAGAAAATTAGAACAAGTCCACAAGAGCCAAAGTACAAACTTGAGTATATCCCACCTGAATTTAGAGATCATCTCAAGAATAGATTTGATGCATTGATCACTAATGACTGAAGACCAGACCAGTTGTGGAATGACATCAAGGACATCATACACGAAGAAAGCAAGAGGTCATTAAAAAGACAGGAAAGAAAGAAAAGACCAAAATGGATGTCAGAAGAGACTCTGAAACTTGCTCCTGAAAGACAAGTAGCTAAAGCAAAAGGAAGAAATGATGAACTAAAAGAGCTGAGCAGAAGATTTCAAAGGGCAGCTCGAGAAGACAAAGTAAAGTATTACAATGACATATGCAAAATCCTGGAGTTAGAAAACCAAAAGGGAAGAACACACTCGGCATTTCTCAAGCTGAAAGAACTGAAGAAAAAAATTCAAGCCTCCTGTTGCAATAGTAAAGTATTCTATGGGCAAAATACTGAACAATGCAGGAAGCATTAAAAGAAGATGGAAGGAATACTCAGAGTCACTGTACCCAAAGGAATTGGTCAACGTTCAATCATTTCAGGAGGTAGCATATGATCAAGAACTGATGGTACTGAAGGAAGAAGTCCAAGCTGCACTGAAGACATTGGCAAAAAGCAAGGATCCGGGAATTGACAGAATGCCAACTGAGATGTTTCAACAAACAGATGCAGCACTACAAGTACTCACTCCTCTATGCCAAGAAATTTGGAGGGCAGTTACCTCACCAACTGACCACAAGAGATCCATATTTATGCCTATTCCAAAGAAAGGTGGTCCAATCAAATGCAGAAATTAAAGAACAATATCATTAATATCACATGCAAGTAAAATTTTGCTGAAGATCATTCAAAAGCACTTGCAGCAGTACATTGACAGGGAACTGTCAGAAATTCAAGCCAGATTCAGAAAAGGACATGGAACAAGGGATATCATTGCTGATGTCAGATGGATCCTGGCTCAAAGCTAAGAACACCAGAAAGATGTTTACCTGTGTTTTATTGACTATGCAAAGGCATTCGACTGTGTGGATCAAAACAAATTACGGATAACATTGCCAAGAATGGGAACTGCTGAACACTTAATTGTGCTTATGTGAAACCTGCACATAGATCAAGAGGCAGTCATTCAAACAGAGCAAGGGGATACTGTGTGGTTTAAAGTCTGGAAAGGTGTGCATCAGGGTTGAATCCTTTCACCATACTTATTCAATCTGTATGCTAAGCAAATAGTCAGAGAAGGTGGACTATATGAAGAAGAACGGGGCATCAGAATTGGAGGAAGATTCATCAACAGCCTGGGATATACAGATGACACAACCTTGCTTGCTGAAAGTGAAGAGTACTTAAAGCACTTACTGAAGAAGATCAGAGACCACAGCCTTCAGTATGGATTATACCTCAACATGAAGAAAACGAAAATCCTCACAACCGGACCAATAAGCAACATCAAGATAAATGGAGAAAAGATTGAAGTTGTCATGTATTTAATTTTACTTGGATCCACAATCAACACCGATGGAAGCAGCAGTCAAGAAGTCAAACGACGCATTGCTTTGGGCAAATCTGTTGCAAAAGACCTCTTTAAAGTGTTAAAAAGCAAAATTTTCACTTTAAGGACTAAGGTGAGCCTGACCCAAGCTATGATGTTTTCAATTGTCTCGTATGCATGCGAAAGCTGAACGATGAATACGGAAAACCGAAGATGAACTGTTGCCTTTGAATTATGGTGTTAGTGAAGAATATTGAACATACTATGGACTGCCAGAAGAACAAACAAATCTTTCCTGGAAAAAGTAAAGCTAGAATGCTTCTTAGAAGTGAGGATGGTGAGACTTCGTCTCACATACTTTGGACATGTTATCCAGAGGGCTCAGTCCCTGGAGAAGGACATCATGCTTGGTAAAGTGGAGGGTCATCGAAAATGAGGAAGATACTCAACAAGATGCATTGACACAGTGGCTACAACGAGTTAAAACATAACAACCATCGTGAGGATGGCGCAGGACCGGGCAGTGTTTCATTCTGTTGTACATAGGGTGACTATGAGTCGGAACCGACTCCATGGCACCTAACAACAACAACAAAAGTTCGACAGTTTGAATCCACCAGGCACTCCTTCGAAACCCTATGGGGCATTTCTACTCTGCCCTATAGGGTTGCTATGAGTTGGAATCAAGTAGGCGGCAATGAGTTTGGTTTTTTTGGTTATAAGACCCAAAGAAACCTAGATATTGACTGGCCAAAACTTAGTTGATCAAAGATTCCAATTGAATCTTGATCAAGAGGGAGGAAATTTCAAAAGAAAAATTAGTAACAGACCTGATGCTTTGATTTTAAGGTTTTTTTCTTACCCAGGAAACCAAATATTAACCATAAAAATTCCTGACCCAAAATTAATCCTGTCAGTGGCTTTTTTCACCCAGAGTTGCTAATCTTTTCTTTCCTGTTCTAAGTCAGGCTTACTTAGTTTAAATTTCAAAAGGTATCATGGTTGTCGCTGGGTGGAGTCCAGAGATAACCTTGTCACCTTGTGTCAGTTGATCTGAGTAAAAGTGTAAGGCAAGGTTCGATCAATCATGTTAAGATTAGCCAATGGTTGATCTTTTATTCTTCTCCCTCTTCTTCTCTTTATAAGCTTCATTGTAACTAACCCACTTTGAGCCTTTTTTTTTTAAATCAGAATGGTTTCCCTATATGCATATAGAATAACTGCTCAGAATAAACCTTATGTCTCAATTTGAGCTTTGATTATTTTTAACAAGAAGTACACTTTAAATACGTCCTTCTGAAATGTTCTATCCACTTACTTAGTCATCAAAGAGATTATAAGAAATCTAATTTTCCCCAATTAACAGTGCAAATTAGGATGTATTGCAATTGGCACTTGGCTCCCATCCTCTGTCAAGTCCGTATTTTTAAACAGGTGTGGCCTAAATTCTTATCTTCTGTCAAAAGAGGACAGGCTGAGTGAGGAAATGACAAGAAACTGTCCAGGCAACTATGTCTTAGGAAGTAGAAACATGAACAATAAGACAATAATAGTTTTCCTGAACCAGTCCTGTTGAATTAGATTAACAAAATAGATGCGTAATAGCTGGGCAATCCTGTAACTGCTGCCACTGTACTGGAGGTCCCAGCTAGCCACAAGACATAGAATTGTTCCCCTTAGATATTTAAACCTGGCTGGAATGACACGTGACCTGTATGGATTTTGGTTCTTGCAGCTGGAACTCCAGAACTCTAAGCTAGCCTACTCCAGTCATTTACTTAACTTTGCAATAACGTGATTTGGCAATGTTAGGTGATTGGATATTTTGGTTCCCACATATATTACGTTGCTGTGGCTGTTGTTAGTTCTTGTAGAATTGATTCCAACTCATGGTGACCCCATGTATGCGGAGTAGAACTGCACTCCATAGGGTTTTCAGTGCTGTGACTTTTTGGAAGCATATTGTCAAGCCTGACTTCTGAGGCACCTCTGGGCAGGTTTGAACAGCCAACCTTTTGGTTAGTGGTCCAGCACTTAACCATTTGCCCCTCCCAGGGACTATAGAAAGTTTTCATTCAAGTAATTACACCCTCCTCTCCCCCGCCAAACAATCATACACACACACCTATTGGGTACTGAGATAAGAGGATTAAACCCATTAACCATTGCCATCCAATCTATTCTGACTCAACAGTGACCCTATAGCATAGGGTAGAACTGTTCCATAGGGTTTCCAAGGAGCGGCTGGTGGATTTGAACTGCCGACCTTTTGGTTATCAGGCAAGCTCTTAACCACTGCACCACCAGGGCCCCATAAGAGGATTAGTATGTGTTTAATTCTTCATGCTACGCTCTCTCCTCTACCTCCTGGGATTTTTGGAGTGGTCTTAAATTTTGTTTCCATCTATGGTTATTTTTTGCCTTTGATCATGCTTTTTACATTTAAAGAACTCTTTCTTAACTCTAATTATAGTCAACAACCCCATTAACCATCTTCTATTTAGATTTAACTATAAACTGGTTTTATTCATTTTGTCTTCCTCTAGCTTGAGTTCTTTACTCTGATTTAATTTTCTTTTGAGTATTCTGTGAGTAATTTTCTCCAAAAGTATCTTTGAATAAGTTTATTTCTAAGCCTTGTGGAGACCATTTGTTGTTGGTTTTTGTTTTTATTTTGAATATTCATTATCCATTTCCTCTTACTTTGCTTGTTGTTTGTTGTTGTCGGATGCCATCTAATTGATACATAGGGTTTTAGTGAACCTATGCGACAGAGTAGAACTGCCCCCATAGGGTTTTCTTGGCTGTAAACTTTATTGAAGCGGACCTCCTGGCCTTTCTCATCTATGTAGTTTTCATGGAGCCAACTCCAACTCCCACTTCAGGATTGGTCACCTGACCCATGCCGAGGTAATCAGACTCACAGTTATTGATAAGAAGATAACCTAATTTGGACTGATGATAGTCACGTCTGGGACTTTTTCAGGCAGAGTGAGAAAGAGGGGGTCTCTTTCCACTGAGGTGCTCATTTCCGTGCTGTGGTTATCTCACAACTACAATAGAAAATTCTTTCTGAAAATGATGCAAACACAAAGGACAACAGAACCAAAATACGGAGATAGTAAAATTCCTGATGAAAATTGTTGAGCTCCTCAATCTATACTTTAAATCTGTCTCTTGATTTTGCAATTATATGAATGATTTGAGTGGGTTTCTATCCATTGTAACCTGGTTAATACAATTTGATCAACCTTGAATCCTGATCAATATAGTTTGTACAGCTGAAAATATTGCTCTTTACCTTTCCACATGAATGGTATATTGGTCGAGCATAGGTTTCATGGATTACAATCATTTTCTTTCCAGTCTTTAGACATTCTACTACATTCTAACTCACACAAATGAGAAATTCAATGACAGTATAATTTTCTTTTGTAGTTATCACTTTTCTCTCTTAATAGAAGATTAAGAGTTTCCTTTTTTCCTTGTAGTTTAAAAATTTACCAACATATGTCGAAGTGTGGTTCTTTAATACTACTTCCTGGAATTGGATGCATTCTTTTGATACTATTATGAAAGTCTTTTTTATCTGGTTAAAAATTCAGTGAAATTTTCTACTTTATTACTATTTATTTGAGCATTGATTTTCCTCTGTTTCTTTATTTCTAGAATTTATTTTACTCCCATTTTCTGATATCCTGGATTTATCCTCTAATTTTATTATTCTTAACTTTTTATTCATAATTTCAATTTAAAAAAAAATTCTTTGTGTTGTAGAATGGAAGCAAGCAATTCCTTCTGACAGCCCAAAGGCCATAGCCCCCTACTCCTTTTCCTTCCCCTGCTTGTATACTTAGGTTTCAGGACAAACCACTGCTCACTCTGAACAATAATGTTCTGTCCAGATAAATAGCAGGGCTAAAGAGATCAAATTCCATGGCTGCCTAGATGTCTACAGATAACCCTCCTTGGCTTTTCAGGCCAGAAGGTCTCCAATAATGCTTAGTGCAGTGAGTGACATAGCCTTTGGAGTATAAAGCTGGGTGGGGTAAGGATGTCATTGTCCTTCTCCTATGGTGCAATATGGAGCATGTGTAAAGGAGTCTCCATTCTGGCCTGGACGGTTTTCATAGCCCAAGAGGGACTGGCTCACTTTGAATTTCTTCCTGTTTTTCACTGTCTGCTTTCTGTGAGTAACTAAAATTGCTTTCATTTTGCTAACACTGTGTGACTCATCAGACTGGGTGGATTTAGCACTTGTGGAGGGATTATTGCTACTGGTTGGGGTCCTCGTACTAGTAGTCTTGTGGCTTCATGGAATCTTGGGACATTTTGAGGCAACCTGTGCATGCAACACATAGAATAATTCCTCCAGTTTGTTTCTAGATCACAGGTCTCCAAACTATTTTGCTTGCATTCCTCTTAAAATAATTTTTGGCTTTACGAGACTAAATGGGCACACCACCCAAGGAGCAAGGAGGAGAGGGCAGGAGGGGACAGGAAAGCTGGATGAATGGAAATGGGGGAACCCAAGGTCGAGGAAGGGAGAGTGTTGACACATCATGGGGTTGGCAACCAATGTCACAAAACAATATGTGTATTAAGTGTTTAATGAGAAACTAATTTGCTCTGTAAACCTTCACCTAAAGCACAATAAAAATAAGAATAATAATTTTGGGCTAAATACAATGCTGTGTCATGGGTTGAATCCTGGAATAAAAAAGGGACATTAGTGGAAAATATGATAAAATCTGAACAAAGTCTGGAGTATAGTTAATAATAACGTACCAATGTTAATCTGTTAGTTTTGACAAATATTTTGACAAATATACCATACAATATAAACATTAAGGAAACTTGGTGAAGGATACGCAAGAACTCTTGGCAGTATCTTTTAACTTTACTGAAAATCTAAATTTATTTCAAAATAAAAATTAACAATTTTGTGAAAAACTCAGCCTCCACACAAAAAATTCTGAGTTCTTATACTATTTTTGTTTATCATAGGTTTAAATAGTTGCAAAGGATATAATTTCTGATATATTGTAAATGTTTTCAATGGAAAATAAATCTGTGACACCATTCTTTCTAATATATTCAAAGAAATCTAAATACTATAGTAATTTGATGCCTCCTATTAAATGAAAGGAGCCCTGGTGACGCAGTGGTTAAGTGTTATGGCTGCTAACCAAAAGGTCAGCAGTTTGAATCCACCAGCCTCTCCTTTGAAACCCTATGGGGCAGTTCTACTCTGTCCTATAGGGTTGCTAGGAGCGCTATGAGTCAGAATTGACTTGACAGCAATGGGTTTTTTTTTTTATTTTTTTTTTTGTTAAAAAGAAAGAAAAGACAGTAAAAGAAACCACAAAGTTCTTCTCTAACAGGTTAACATTTTACATCATTTTTTTTCTTGAATGCATTATTATTTCTATTTTATTATTTCCATTTTCACTTCTACCCAGAATTCTATCCTAATGCAATTTATTTTTATGTTTAAAAGCTTATTATTTAGCATTCTTTGTTGTTGGGTGCTGTCAAGTCGATTTTCAACTTACAGCAACCCCATGTAACAGAGTAGACCTTTCTCAGTGGGTTATCTAAGATGTAATCTTTATGGAAGGAGATTGCCGGTTCTTTCTCCCACAGAGCAGCTGGGTGGGTTCAAACCACCAACCTTTTGGTTAGCAGTTGAGTGTTTAACTGTTGTGCCACCAAGGCTCCCTGTTCTTTCATTCTGCTCTGAAAAAATATTTAAATAAATTAAAATTGATCATTTAAAAATTTTCCTGTGATTATTTGTTTAAATTTTTATAAAACAAGTCATACTGTATCAACTTATCTTTATAATAGTTGTTGTTGTTGTTAGGTGCCGTCGAGTCGATTCTGACTTATAGTGACCCCATGCACCACAGAACGAAACACTGCCCGGTCCTGTGCCATGCTCACAATCATTGTTATGTGTGAGCCCATTGTTGGAGCCACTATGTCAGTCCATCTCCTTGAGGGTCTTCCTCTTTTTTGCTGACCCTCCATTTTACCAAGCATGATGTCCTTCTCCAGGGACTGATCCCTCCTGACAACATGTCCAAAGTATGTAAGATGTAGTCTTGCCATCCTTGCTTCTATGAAGCATTCTGGTACTTCTTCCAAGACAGATTTGTTCATTTTTTTGGCAGTCCATGGTATAGTCAATATTCTTTGCCAACACCACAATTCAAAGTCGTCAATTCTTCTTCAGTCTTCCTTACTCATTGTCCAGCTTTCGCATGCATATGATGCGATTGAAAATACCATGGCTTGGGTCAAGCACATCTTAGTCTTCAAGGCGACATCTTTGCTTTTCAACAGTTTAAAGAGGTCTTTTGCAGCAGATTTGCCCAATGCAATGCGTCTTTTGATTTCTTGACTATTGCTTCCATGGGTGTTGATTGTGGATCCAATTATAATAATTAATAGTATGCAATTGACCAAAATAATAAAGTAAAGTTCAGGAGAGATGAGAGTAGTGGCTTTCTTTTATAAAGTGGGAAAAGACAATCGTGAAAGAGGAGATATAAAAGTTAATAGTGCATGATGGCTCAATCACAGGTGCATTCTCAGTTCAATTTTGTCAAAGAGTACATAGGAAAGTTGAAGATCTGGAGATATATTCCCTTAAAACTTCCATGATATAGGTCCCAATTTGAAGGACAGTATTGATTCTAATTTTCAAATACTCTGCTGAATTTTAAATTTGGATATCATGCTATTGATTTCCAAACACTTACATTTTTAAAAAAAATTTTAACATATCTGTGAGGTATTATTTGTTGATCAAAATTCTCTTATTTTTCCCATTAAATCAATCTGAATAGAAATTGTGTCCAATATACAAGCTACTTTGTACACTAAAGTGACCTGCGGCTTTTCTTTGTGAACTGATGTCAGCCACAGAGTTTTCTTATGCCATAATGAATTTGGGGGCCAATACTGAAGAACATTCTTTTTCCATTTTCTGATGTCAATTAGTGGGCTTCTTTCAGGGCTTCCGGCAGCAAGTGAACAGAAGTAATTATTTTCCAAATTCTGAACATATTCACCTATCTTATTAGTTAGGGGCACATTCAAGGGATAGCATTACTGAAGTCAGGTGGATCTTGACTGAAAGCAGAGAAGACCAGAAAAATGATTACCTGTGTTTTATTGACTATGCAAAGGCATTTGACTGTGTGGATCATAACAAATTATTAATAATATTGAGAAAAATGGGGATTCCAGAACACTTAATTGTGCTCATGCAGAATCTGTGCATAGACCAAGAAGCAGTCATTTGGTCAGAACAAGGGGATATTTTGTTGCTTAAAATCAGGAAAGATGTACATCAGGGTTGTACTTTCACCATACTTATTCAGTCTGTATGCTGAGCGAATAATCCAAGAATCTGGACTATATGAAGAAGAATGTGGTATCTGGATTGGAGGAAGATTCATTAACAACCTGGGATATGCAGATGACACAGCCTTGCTTGCTGAAAGTGAAGAGAACTCGAAGCACTTACTGATGAAAATCAAAGACTACAGCCTACAGTTGGATTACACCTCAACATAAAGAAAGAAAAATCCTCACAACTGGACCAATAAGCAACATCATGATAAACGGAGAAAAGATTGAAATTGTCAAGAATTTCATTTTACTTAGAGCCACAATCAACGCCCATGGAAGCAGCAGTCAAGAAGCCGAATGACACACTGCATTGGGCAAATCTGCTGCAAAAGACCTCTTTAAAGTGTTGAAAAGCAAAGATGTCACTTTAATCTACAGATACAATGCAATCCCGATACAAATTCCACTGGCATTTTTTAATGACATAGAGAAAAAAAATCACCAACTTCATTTGGAAAGGGAAGAGGCCCCAGATAAGTAAAGCATTACTGAAGAAGAAGAACAAAATGGGAGGCCTCACACTACCTGATTTTAGAACCTATTATACTGCCACAGTAGTCAAAACAGCGTGGTAGTGGTAGAACAACAGATACATAAACCAATGGAACAGAATTGAGAACCCAGACATAAATTCATCCACCTCTGAGCAGCTGATATTTGACAAAGACCCAAAGTCTGTTAATTGGGGAAAAGACAGTCTCTTTAACAAATGGCACTGGCATAACTGCATATCCATCTGCAAAAAACTGAAACAAGAACGATACCTCACACCATGCACCAAAAACTAACTCAAAATGAATCAAAGACCTAAATATAAAAGCGAAAACGATAAAGATCATGGAAGAAAATAATAGGGACAACACTAGGAGCCCTAAAAAAAAATGGCATAAATAGAATACGAACCATAAGTAATACACAAGCACTGGAAGAGAGACTAGATAACTAGGAGCTCAGAAAAATCAAACACTTATGCTCATCAAAAGACTTCACCAAAAAAGTCAAAAGATAACCTACAGACTGGGAAAAAAATTTTGGCTACGACAAATCCGATCAGTGTTTAATTTCTAAAATCTACAAGATACTGCAAAACCTCAACAACAAAAAGACAAATAACCCAATTAAAAAATGGGCAAAGGATATGAACAAGCACTTTGCCAAAGAAGATATTCAGGTGGCTAACAGACACATGAAGAAATGCTCACGATCATTAGCCATTAGAGAAATGCAGATCAAAACTACAATGAGATACCATCTCACCCCAACAAGTCTAGCATTAATCCAAAAAACACAAAATAATAATTGCTGGAGAGGTTGTGGAGAGACTGGAACACTTATACACCGTTGGTGGGAAAGTAAAATGGTACAATCACTTTGGAAATCAACTTGGTACTTCCTTAAAAATCTAGAAATAGAAGTACCATACAATCCAGCAATCTTGCTCCTTGGAATATATCCTACAGAAGTAAGAGGCATCACATGAATATGCACACCCATGTTCATTGCATCACTGTTCACAATAGCAAAAAGATAGAAACAAACTACATGCCCATCAATGGACGAATGGATAAACAAATTATGGTATATTCACACAATGGAATACTATGCAATGATAAAGAACAACGCTGAAGCTGTGAAACATCTTACAACATGGAGGAATCTGGAGGTCATTATGCTGAGTGAATTTAGTCAGTCACAGAAGGACAAATATTGTATAAGACTACTATTATAAGAACTCAAGAAAAAGTTTAAATACAGAAGGAAACATTCTTTGTTGGTTATGAGGGTGGTGAGGGAGGGATAGGGGTATTCACTAACTAGATAAGTAGACAAGAATTATCTTAGGTGAAGGAAAAGACAGCACACTCTACAGGGGAAGTCAGCACAACTGGACTAAACCAAAGCTAAGAAGTTTCCTGAATACAACCAAACACTTTGAACGACAGAGTAGCAGGGGTGGGGGTCTGGGGACCATGCTTCCAAGGGACATCTAGGTCAATTAGCATAACAAAATTTATTAAGAAAATATTCTGCATCTTACTTTGGTGAGTGGTGTCTGGGGTCTTAAAAGCTTGCAAGCAGCCATCTAAGATGCATCAATTGTTCCCAACCACTTGAAGTAAAGGAGAATGAAGAACACCAAAGACACAAGGAAAGTATTAGCCCAAGAGACAGAATGGACCACATAAACCAGAGACTTCATCAGCCTGAGACCTGAAGAACTAGATGGTGCCCGGCTACCACCAATGACCACCCTGATAGGGAACAAAACAGAGAGTCCCTGATGGAGCAAGATAAAGGTGGGGTGAATAACTCAAATTTTAGTAAAAAGACCAGACTTAATGGTTTGATTGAGACTGGAAGAACCCCAGAAAGCATGGCCCCTGGACTCTCTGTTAGCCCAGATCTAAAACAATTTCCAAGGCCAACTCTTCAAAGATTAGACTGGACTGTGGGACATAAAATGATACTCGTGAACAGTGTGCTTCTTAGCTCAAGAAGTTACATGAGACTAAACAAGCAGCTTCTGACCGGAGGGGAGATGAGAAGGCAGAGAGGCTTAGGAGCTGGTAGAATGGACATGGGAAATCAGGGGTGGAAAGGAGGAGTGTGCTGTCACAGTACAGGGAGATCAATTAGGGTCATATAACAATGTATGTATAAATTTTTGTATGAGAGACTAACTTGAAATGTAAACTTTCACTTAAACTACAACAATAAACAAAAAAAAAACAAAGAAATGTATAATGAGATGAAAACAAAACAAAAGATGTCACTTTAAGGAGTAAGGTGCACCTGACCAATCCATGGTGTTTTTGGTCACCTTATATGCATGCAAAAGCTGGACAATGAATAAAGAAGAGCTAAGAATATTGAATACACCAGGGACTGCCAGAAGAATGGACAAATATGTCTTGGAAGAAGTACAGCCAGAATGCTCCTTAGAAGCAAGGATGGCAAGACTTCATCTCACGTATTTTCGACATATTATCAGGAGGGACCAGTCCCTGGAGAAGTATATCATGCTTGGTAAAGTAGAAGGTCAGTGAAAAAGAGGAAGACCCTCAACAAGATAGATTGACACAGTGGCTGCAACAATGGGATCAAGCATAACAACAATTGTGAGGATGGTGCAGGGCCGGGCATTGCTTCGTTCTGTTGTACATAGAGTCGCTATGAGTCGGAAGTGACTCTATGGCACCTAACAACAACAACAACACTTAAGATTGTCGTCTTTACTTCAATCTCTGCCAAAGAGGTGGTCTCTTCTCCAATGCTTGATTCCTCAGTCTTCTGGCTTAAAAAAAAAAAGTACCCTGAACTTGAATTCAAAACTTACTCTCCAATTCCACATCCTATGTCATTCCAATCATTTTGACATTATCAGTAATATTAATAAAGATGCTCGCTTATCCTTCATTCATTGCAATATACCTATGACATTAATTTTATTAGAAGACTACATTTTCTTGATCTAAGAGAGATATGATTCTATGTTACATTTAAAGACCAACTTACTTTTTAGATGAAATTTCAATATTAGATACTGTGACTAATAAGAAATTATGTTATACAATTCCATCTTGTATTTTAGTTCCAGATTACTGATAGTTATAAATGCCACTTCATGCACCTCTGAGAGAAGAAGGAAGCTTGACATTATGGTATCAAACTTTCATCTAGCCTTCAAAAATATTCATTTAATTTCAGAAGCTATGCTATTCTTGGAAATAAATTATAGTATAAATGATGGAAGTACACTTTAAATGTTGAGCTGAAATTTATCATAGGGATATATATTTCATCATAAATATGTAATATATATTTTATGTAAACTTAGGGGAAACAAACTATCGTATACTAATATATTAACTCTTAGAAAACTAGTTTGTAAATATCACAAAATTTTCAAATTCACAGATATCATTTGTTTATAAAATATGTCTGCAGATTGGAGACTTCCGGCAAGATGGCGCTCTAGGCAGAAACACCACGCCGTCCCTCCACAACAAAGATCCGAAAAACTAAGCCAAACAGAGAATCAACAAT
>NW_004443987.1:12168621-12178957 GCF_000243295.1 Trichechus manatus latirostris
GTGGGGTTGTTAACCAATGTCATAAAACAGCATGTGTGTTACTGTTACATGAGAAACTATCTGTTCTGTAAGCCTTCACCTGAAGTACAATCAAATATTAAAAAAAAAAAAAAGAAAAGGCAACTGAAATACCATGCTTTATCATAAATTGTAGATTAACATTCTGAATGTAAGGAATACAGTATGAATTTACTAATTAAAGATAGTATAATAAAAAGGAAATATTTTCAGTGCACAAATACAAGCAGTACAGAAGCACATAGAAATATTTCACCTCAAAAATATATAAATTGCATTTTCTATTTTTAAATTAAATATTGATTTCATCTATGAATAAACATATAGCATGAATAAAATAAGTAATTGCAATTAACAGAATGTCTATTAAACAGTCTCTTGTTAGCTCTTGCTACATTACAGGAATTTACTAAAATAAATAAGTAAATGCCATTTTAGAATTATTTCACAATAATTTTCTTCAGGATGATATGAGAAAACCCATTTAAAAAAACTGAAGAATGCATCTGATTAGCTTCAAAGTATAATTTTAATATTTCCAAAATTCATTCATCCTAATCTCTACATTTCTAAGAGATAAAACGGAAGCATTTTGTGCTTTGAATCTTATTTTCTTTCAAATCCATTCCTTAAGAGAAAACACATTTTAATGTTCTGTGAAAATGCAGTTGCTACTCCACACTCTTACCATATTTACTGTGTAATCTTCCCAGGACTCCAGATGGTACTATCCTGTTTCCTTCCTCTGGTGATAGACAGAAAAGATATCACATTTCTGATACTATATACTGTTCTTCTTCATATCGCCTTTAAAACCATTGGAAGAGCAATGGCTTTCCTGACGGCAATAATATATTAAGAAAAGAGCAGAAAAAAAACTCAAGTTTAGAAAGTTCAGCGGTCAAAATAGTGAAACTCTCATTAAATGAAGATTCTTTGTCTCTTATTAAAGTCTGAGCTATTGTAGCCTTTAAATACTTATTTATAAAAAATTCAGTGTTTTTCCAGGGTCCATAAAAAGGCTTTCTTTTTTTTTTGTAATTCATGTCATTATATTTTAGCTTTTATCCAAGTTACTCCAATGTAAGAAACACAAGGTTTCAATTTTTTTTCATTTTCACAGAAGCCTTGTGGTGTTTCATAATTGTATACACAGCTTTCCATGTGCCATCCACACATAAATTCTCCACACGCTTCAAGTACAGAATGTTAAAAGTGAACTTGGCATTTCCTATCACATAGCTCCTTTATTTCCTCTCAAATCGATGGTGACAGAGTCCACTCATTTCCCAAATCCTGTGATTTATCCTATAATCTTCCATTTTCCTCATCACCCACATTAATTCAGTTATGAAATCCTGTGAAATATAACTTCTAAAAACCCCTCAAACCTGTCTCCTTCTTGCCATCCTCATTGCCATTTTTTTCCATTAATTATTGTTTTCTTTTCACATTCCTTCTAGTCTCATCCCTTATCTATCAGCATACTCCTTTTAGAAAATCACAAATTAGATTTTGTCACCCTCTACTTTAACCCTTCCAATAGCTAATACTAGTCCTTAGGACAATGGTTTGACAAAGCATAAAAGGTACAGTGGAGGTAGCTCCTGGCTACTTTATCAGTCTCATCTTTGACTACATACCTATAACAACTTGCATTTTCTTATACATACCATGGTGTTTCTTGCCAACACACCTTTGCCAGTGACATTCCCTTTGTCTGGAAATCTTCCCCATTCCCACTTTCTTCTTGGATTACTCATATTTGTCCTTCAAGATTTAACTCAAGGGTGTGGAGCCAAGATGGCGGACTTATCAGAGAACTAAGCCATCCCTCTGTAACAAAGACCTGAAAAACCAAGTAGAACATATACAGATATCAATCCTGGAACCCTGAACTTTAAATGAAGGGATAAAGTTAGCTCAGAAGCCACTGAGAAGAAAAAACTGATCGAAAACAGCAAATGAGTGGAAATATGGAGCAGAGGTTCCCTGCCAACCGGCACAGCACAGTAAGGCCATCTTTGGATAAAGCCAACAACCCTGCATGAAGAGCACAGGAGGTCACCTTCACAGAATTCCCAATAGGAGAGAGGAACTGTGCATATATTCCCAGAGAGAAGTAAGATTCCATTTGCTGGCCACAGCTGAAGGAAGTGTCCAGATGTTCTCACACAGTAACCAGAGGAGCATGCTCCTACAACCCCCACCTTTCTGGTGAATAGTGGCATGAACGACCCCATCCCAGCAGCCTTGACCCTCGGGGACCACAGTACAAACCCCCCATTCCCTTTCCCCATCTAGCCACGTTCGCCCCTCCCTTCCCCCCTCCCCCACCTCTCTCCTTTGCCCTGATGTGCCATGGCCGAGTGGAACCAGCCCAGATGAGTGACTGGCCCTGCCCATCCAGACAAGGTAGTGAGAGCTATCATGCCAACATATGAATAAGCAAAAAAGCACACCTGGCCCCCACCCAGACATATCAAAACAAAACAAAAAAGCACAATGAAACAAATAAACTTGCAATCAATAAATAAAGAAAATAATACCTTAATGTCTTGGAAACAGCAGACAATACCAAAATATATAAAAAAGCTGACAAGATTGCTCTAGCAAGTGACCAAAATAAAGCATCAGATGACCTTCCAGTAGAAGAAAGTCACTGGAACTACTTGATATGGAATTCAAAAGTCTAATATTCAGGGATCTCCAAGAGATTAGGAAAGAGACAAAGGGAAACACAGACAAAACTAAGAAAAATAGACAAAATAATGGAAAACAAAGACAAAACCAAGAAAACACGACCAAAATCAAGGAAAACATGAAGTAATAGAAAAATTCAGGAAAATAATACCAGAACAAAATGTCAAAATAAATAAACAATTAGAAATCATGCAAAAACAGCAACTAGAAATCCAAAAGACAAACAACAAAATTTCAGAAATGAACAGCTCAATAGAAAGTTTTAGAAACAAATTTGAAACAATGGAAGTCAGAATCAACAAAATTGAAGACAAACTCAAGGATGCCACTTTGAGGAAAAATCAGAGAAAAGAATGGAGAAAACCTAAGAATTGTGTACAATCAAGAACAAAAATTTGCATGTGATCAGAGTTCCAAAATGGAGGAGAAAATGGAAAAAACAGAGAGGATTTTTGAAGATTTGCTAGCAGTAAATTTCCCTAATATCATGAAAGATGAAAAACTGACCAACTGATAAGCTCAATGAACATCATATAGGATAGACCCCAAAAGAAAGTCACCAAGACATATCATAATCACATTCGTCAAAATCAAAGACAAAGAAAGAATCCTGAGAGTAGCTTGAGAAAAACGAAAGGTCACTTACAAAGGAGAAACAATAAGACTAAACTCTGATTACTTAGCAGAAACTATGTAGGCAAGAAGACAATGGGATGACATATATAAAATCTTGAAAGAAAAAAATCACCAACCAAGAATAACATATCCTAAAAAACTCTCTCTCAAATACAATGACGAACTTAGGACATTTCCAGATAAACAGAAATTAAGGGAATTTGTAAAAACCAAACCAAACTTACAAGAAACATTAAAGGGAGACCTTCTGTTAGAGAACCAACAACAACAGATAACAACCTGAGTCTAGGTCACAGGGCAGCATCAGACAAATACCAACCCAGGTACTGAACTCTCAATAATATGACAAACTTAAAGATTCAAAACAGGGAGCCAGGGACATCAATCTGAAATGATGACAATGTCAAAACAACAAATGGGGGAAGAAACAGTGTAGGTATAGAACTTTCAAAGGGACAGGAAGTCAAGGCAAAAATCAAGTGATAAAATACTGGTTCAAGCTTAGGAAGATAAGGGTAAATTTCAAGGTAACCACAAAGTAAGTTAAAAAATCTACTCATCAAAATAAAAAAGAATACATAAATACTCAATAAACACAAAATCTGCAATAACAAAAGAAATTAAAAGAAATTCCACAAACAAAAGGAACCCAGAAAAGGAAAGTAACAGAAATAAAGAAAACGTCAGCACCACCAAAAAAATCACAACAAAATGATGGCAATAAACGCACAGTTATCAATAATCATGCTGAATGTAAATGGCTTAAATGCACCCGTAAAGAGACAGAGAGTGACAGAATGGATAAAAAAAAAAAATCAATATGCTGTCTACAAAAAACCCACCCTAGACACAAAGACATAAATATATTAAAAATCAAAGGATGGAAAAAAATGTATCAAGCAAACAGCAGCCAAAAAAGAGCAGATTGGCAATACTAATCTCAGAAGAAATAGACTTTAAGGCAAAATCAACCATAAAAGAAAAAGAAGAACACTATATAATGATTACAGGGACAATCCACCAAGAAGATATAACCTCAATAAATATCTAGGCACTCAAGGACAGGACCCCAAAACAGAAGAAAAAAAAATACTCCAACGGTACTGAAAAGACAAAAACATGGTTCCACAATAATAGTAGGAGACTTCAAGACACCACTCTCGGTGAGGGACAGAACATTTAGAAATAAACTCAACAAAGATACAGAATATCTAAAGGCCACATCAACCAACTTGAACTCATAGACATCTATAGAACATTCCACTATCAGCAGCAAAGTATCCATTCTTTTCCAATGCACATGAAACATTCTAGAGAATAGACCACATTTTAGGGAACAAAGTAACTCTCAACAAAATCCAAAACGTTTAGATAATGCGAAGCATCTTCTCTGCTCACAATGCCATAAAAGTAGGAATTAATAACAGGAAGAACAAAGAAAAAAGATTTTAAGAAGCGTGGAAACTGAATAACACCTTGCTTAAAAAACACTGGGTAATAGAAGAAATAAAAGATGGAATAAAAAATTCCTAGAATCAAATGAGAATGAAAACACATCATACCAAAACCTTTGGGACACAAGAAAGGCACTGCTCAGAAGTCAGTTTACAACAATAGATGCACACTGAAAAAGAAAAAACGGCCAAAATCAAAATGCTAGCCCTACAACTTGAACAGTTAGAAAGAGAACAGCAAAAGGAAGCCCATAGGCATCAGCAGAAAAGAAATAATAAAGATCATAGCAGAAATAAAGGAAATACAGAATGGAAAAACAATAGAAAGAATCAACAACACCAAAAGTTGGTTCTTTGAAAAGAAACAAAATTGAAAAACCATTGGCCAAATCGACAAAAGAAAAACAGAAGAGGAAGCAAATAACCCAAATAAGAAATGAAATGGGGGACATTACAACAGACTCAACTGAAATAAAAATGATCATAACAGAGTACTATGAAAAACTATACTCCAACAAATTCGAAAACCTACAGGAAATGGACAAATTTCAAGAAACACACTATGTAGCTAAACTAACGCAAACTGAGGGAGAAAATCTAAACAGATCTATAACAGAAGAGATGCAAAGGGTAATAAAAAAAAACTCCCAAGAAAAAAAGAGTCCTGGCCCAGATGACTTCACTGGAGAATTCTACCAAACATTCAGAGAAGAGCTCACAACAGTACTAATCAAACTATTCCAGAGCATACAAAAGGAAGGGATACTTCCGAATTCATTCTATGAAGCCAGCTTAATCCTGATACCAAAACCAGGCAAAGACACCACAAAAAAGGGTATTACAGACCAATATCTCTCATGAATATAGATGTAAAAATTCTCTACAAAATCCTAGCCAATAGAATTCAGCATCATATATAAAAAATAATACATCACAACCAAGTGAGATTCATACCAGGTATGCAAGGATGGTTCAACATTTGAACATCAGAGGTGAGGCCAAGATGGTGAAATAGTCAGATGCCTCCTGTCATCCCTCTTACAACAAAGACCTGTAAAAACAAGTGAATTGAATGTATATGACAATCTAGGAACCCTAATCATCAAAGACAAAGCTGAAAAATCGGACTGAGTACAGGTGGAAGGAGAGACAACTCAAAAGCAACAGAAATGGGGAACTGCAGATTGTGGGAACACTGATGCCCTGCTAGCTGAGTCTGCACAGCACACACAGGTTGAGGCAAGCAACAACATCCCAAGCTGAGGACCACCAGATCTGGCCCACCACAGCAGCGAATCTTCACACACTTCAAGAATTAAACAGGAGTAACACCAGACCTGCAAAAGTTAAGTGCAAGCTCCCAACCTACCACACATGCTGGCAAAATAACCCCTCCCCTCCCCTCCCCAGAGCTTCACAGCAGAGAGGCACTATCTTCCCTTCACCCATCCTCAACACAGATATGAGTGAAGCATTCAACAAAGCCATGCCCCCTAAGCTGGGAACTAAAGGCCTGGTCGAAGACCCTGCTCCTTGCCCAGACACAGACTTGCAACACCCTTCACCCCAATACAGTCCTTTGTGGGCCAATTCAACACCAGATACCCTCATTCGCATAAAACATCAGGGCATACACCTGAAGCCCATTTTCACCTGCAGCAGCCAAGGAGGATCTGCAGATTTGTGATATTTGACACCACCCTTCCTCCTAAGAAGGGACCTCACCCACACACACCGGGGGCCTGAGGGCTGGCGGTACCACCCACTCCATCTAGCTGCCTACAACAGAGGTTTGAGAATTAATGGTGCCTCCCAATCCCTGCATGCAATGGCACAGGGAGCCCAAGGACTGGCAGCACTACCCCCCTCACTAAGTGTTCTAGGGGAGAGGGACATGTCCTCCATTCAGGCACATGGGGACAGCCATTAGCCCCCTGCCTTGTCCCACACATCATCTCCCCACAGCAACCAGAGACCTGTGCCTGCTCTGAACACCCCCACGCAACTCTGCCCACCTAGGACTGTAGGTGAGAGTCTGCACCACACGCTTGGTGATCTACAACCCAGACACCTGTGCCCTGAGTAACTGCACCCCTGAGAAAACAGTGAACAGGTTCCCGGGCTTGCAGACCTAGTAGCTGCTCTGACCACCTGGAGATAGAACATGAGAGCTTCAATGATGCCAACAACCAAAGTTGCTCACATGCTCAGCCTACTTGGGCATATCAAAACAAAACAAAACAAAAATAATGGATGCAGTAAACAAAAATACAATAAATAAATATAATTTATTGATGCATAGAGACAAGAATCAATATCAAATCACATAAAGAAGCAGGACAAGATGGATCCAGCAAGTGATCACAATAACCAGAAAACCTTCTGGAGGAAGGTAAGGAAATGGAACTACCTGATAAAGAATTTGAAAGACTAATATACAGAGCTCTCCAAGAGATCAGGAAGAAAATCATGCATAACTCAGACCAATGCAAGGAACACGTAAACAAAGCAATTGAAGAAATCATGAAAAAAATATGAGAACTAAACAACAGAATAAACAGGTTGCTAGAAACCCTACAGAGATAGCAACTAGAAGTCTAAAAGATTAACAATAAAATTCCAGAATTAGACAACTCAATAAAAGGTCATAGCAGCATAATTGAAACAATGGAAGTCAGAATTACTGAGACTGAAGATAAATCCCTTGACACCGATTTGTTTGAGGAAAAATCAGAAAAAAACAATGAGAAAAAAATGAAGTAAGCCTATGAATTATGTAGGCTACTATCAAAAGGAAAACCTAGGAGTGATCAAGGTACCAGAACGGGGGGGATAATAGAAAACACAGAGAGAATTTTTAAAGATTTGCTGGCAATTCTACATAAAGTGATCTACAGATAAAATGCAATCCCAATCAAAATTCCAACAGCATTCTTTAACAAGATAGAGAAAAAAATCACCAACTTTATATGGAAAGGGAAGAGGCCCTGGATAAGTAAAGCATTACTGAAGAATAAGAACAAAGTGGGAGGCTTCACACTACCTGATTTTAGAACCTATTATACAGCCATGGTAGTCAAAACAGCCTGGTTCTGGTATAAAAAGACACACACAGACCAGTGGAACAGAATTGAGAACTCAGATGTCAATCCATCCATCTGTGAGCAGTTGATAATTAACAAAGGGCCAAAGTTCATTAAATGGGGAAGGACAACCTCTTTAACAAACTGTGCTGGTATAACTGGATATCCATCTGTAAAAAATTGAAACAGGGCCCATACCTCACACCATACACAAAAACTAATTCGAAATTGATCAAAGACCTAAGTATAAAATCTAAAATGAAAAAGATCATGGAATAAAAATAGGGACAATGCCAGGGGTTCCACTACATAGCATAAATAGAATACAAACCATAACTAATAATGCACAAACACCAGAAGAGATAATAGATAACTAGGAGCTCCTAAAAATCAAACACACTCATCAAAAGACTTCATCAAAAGAGTAAAAAGAGAACCCACAGACTGGGAAAATGTTTGATATTTTCTCTATGGTTTATAAGATACTGCAACACCTCAATGACAAAAAGACAAATAATCCAATTAAAAATGGGCATAGGATATGAACAGACACTTCACCAAAGAAGACATTCAGGGGGCTAACAGATACATGAGGAAATGCTTGAAATCATTGGTCATTAGAGAAATGCAAATCAAAACAACAATGAGATACCATCTCACCCCCAACAATACTGGCAGTAATCCAAAAAATAGAAAATAACAAATGTTGGAGAGTTGTGGGGAGATTGGAACTCTTATGCAGTGCTGGTGGGAATGTAAAATGGTACAACCACTTTGGAAAATGATAAGGCACTTACTTAAGAAGCTAGAAATAGAATTACCCTATGATCCAGCAATCCCACTCCTAGGAATATACCCTAGAGAAATAAGAGCCGTCACACGAACAGACACATGCACACCAATGTTCATTGCAGCACTATTCACAATAGCAAAAGATGGAAACAACCTAAGTGCCTATCAACAGATGAATAGATAAACAAACTATGGTACATACACACAATATAATACATGCAATGATAAAGAACAATGATGAATCCTCGAAACATCTCACAACATGGATGAATCTGGAGGGCATTTTGCTGAGTGAAATAAGTCAGACACAAAAGGACAAATATTGCATGAGACCCCTATTATAAGAACTCAAGAAAAGATTTACACAAAGAAAAAATATTCTTTGATGGTTACGAGGGTGATGAGGGAAAGGAAGGAGAAATCACTAACTGGATAGTAGACTAGTGTCAACATCAGTGAAGGGAAGGACAACACACAATACAGGGGAAGTCAGTACAACTGGACCAAAGCAAAAGCATAGAAGTTTCCTAGACACATCTAAACCCTTTGAGGGATCAAGTAGCTGGGGCTGGAACCTGGAGACCGTAGTCTCGGGGGACATCTAGGTCAATTGGCGTAACATAGTTCATAAAGAAAATGTTCTACACACCACTTCGGTAGCATCTGGGATCTTAAAAGCCTGAAAGCAGCCATCTAAGATACATCTATTAGTCCCATCACATCTGGAGCAAAGAACAATAAAGAAAACCAGAGAAACAAGGAAAACATTAGCCCAAAGGAATAAAGGGCCACATGAACCAGAGACTGCACCAGCCTGAGACAAGAAGAACTAGATGGTGACTGGCTACCACCAACGACTGCCCAAACAAGGATCACAACAGAGAGTCCCAGACAGAGCAGGAGAAAAATTATGTAGAACATAATTCAAATTCACGTAAAAAGACTAGACTTACTGGTCTGACAGAGACTGGAGGAACACCCGAAACTATGGCCCCCAGAGGCTCTGCTAACCCAGAACTGAAACCATTCTAGAAGCCCACTTTTCAGACAAAGATTAGACAGACCTATAAAACAAAAAATAACACACATGAGGAATATGCTTCTTAGTTCAATCACATATATGAGACCAAATCGGCAGTTCCTGTCCAAATGCAGGATGAGAAGGCAGGAAGGGACAGGAACTGTACGAATGGACATGGGGAACTTGGGGTGGAAAGGAGGAGCATGCTGTCACATTGTGGGGATTTCAAACAATATCACAAAACAATATGTGTATAAATTTTTGAATGAGAAATTATCTTGGGCTGTAAACTTTCACCTAAAGCACAAAAAAAGAAAATCAATCAACTTAATCCACCACAGAAATAGAACAAAAGAATCACATGATCATCTCAATCAAGGCAGAAAAGGCATTTGATAAAGTCCAACACCATTCCTGATAATAATTATCAATAAAATAGGAATAGAAGGGAAATTCCTCAACATAATAAAGGGCATCTATACAAAGCCAACAGCCAACATCATTCTCAACGGAGAGAGGCTGAAATTTTCCCCTGAGAACAGGAACAAGACAAGGATTCCCTTTATCACAATTCCTGTTTAACATTGTGCTGGAAGCCCTAGCTAGAGCAATAAGGCAAAAAATAATAA
>NW_004443987.1:12179057-12202742 GCF_000243295.1 Trichechus manatus latirostris
AATCCTAAAGATTCCACAAAAAAAAAAAAAAACCCTACTGGAACTAATAGATTCAGCAGAATAGCAGGATACAAGATCAACATAAAAAAATCATTTGGAATCCTATGAACCAACAAATAGAACTATGAAGAGGAAATCAGGAAAACAGTACCATTTATAATAGCCCCTAAAAAAGTAAAATACTTAGAAATAAATCTAACCAGGGACGTAAAAGCCTTATACAAAGAAAACTACAAAATACTACTGCAAGAAACCAAAAGAGACCTACATAAATGGAAAAACATATCACACTCATGTATAGGAAGACTCAACATTGTGAAAATTTCAATTCTACCCAAAGTGATCCACCAAAAAGAAAAAAAATCCCACTCCTATGAATATATCCTAGAGAAATAAGATTTGTCAGACGAATAGACATCTTCACACCCATGTTCATTGCAGCATTATTCACAATAGCAAAAAGATGGAAACAACCTAAGTGCCCATTAAAAAATGAATGGATAAACAAATTATGGTACTTGCACACAATGGAATACTACACAATGATAAAGAGCAATGATGAATCTGCAAACATCTCACATCATGCATGAATGTGGAGGGCATTATGCTGAGTGAAATAAGTCAATCACAAAAGGACAGACACTGTGAGAGACCACTATTATAAAAACTCAAGATAAGGCTTACACACAGAAAGAAACAATCTTTGATGGTTATGAGGTGGTGGGGAGGGAGGGGAACAACTAACTAGATAGTAGATAAGTGGTAACTTTGGTGAAGGGAAAGACAGTACGCGATATAGGGGACATCAACACAACTTGACCAAGGCAAAGTCGTATAACCTTCATAGACACATCTAAACTCCCTGAGAGATCAAGTTACTGGGCTGAAGGCTGTGGACCATAGGGGTCATCTAAGTCAATTGGCATAACATAATTCATAAAGAAAATGTTCTATATCCAACTTTGGTGAGTAGCATCGGGGTTCTTAAAAGCTTGTGAGTGGCCATCTAAGATACATCTATTGGTCCCATTCTATCTGGAGCAAAAGAGAATGAAGAAAACCAAAGACACAAGGGAAAGATTAGTCCAAAGGACTAATGGACCACAAGTACCACAGCCTCCTCCAGCCTCAGCCCAGAACATCCAGATGGTTCCCAGCTACCACCACCAACTTCTTTGACAGGGATCATAATAGAGGGTCCTGGACAGAGCAGGAGAAAAATGTAAAATAAAGTTGAAATTCACGTAAAAAGACCAGACTTACTGGTCTGACAGAGACTGGAGGAACCCCAAGAATATGGCCCCTGGGAAGCCTCTTAACTCAGAACTGAAGTCACTCCCAAAGTTCACCCTTCAGCCAAAAATTAGAGAGGTCTATAAAACAAACAATAACATGCATGAGGAATGTGTTTTGTTGTTCAGTCATGTATACAAGACCAAATGGGCACATCTGCCCCAAAGCAAAGACAGGAAGGTAAGAAGGGACAGGGAAACTGGTCAAATGCACAAGAGGAACCTGAGGTGGAGAAGGGGGGACTGTTGATACATTTCGAGAATTTCAACCAATGTCACAGAACAATTTGTGTATCTACTGTTGAATGAGAAACTAATTTGCCCTGTAAACTTTCACCTAAAGCACAAAAAAAAAAAAAGATTCAACTCATGTGACATATTCTCCAGGAAGCATTTCCCCAGCTTTTCACACTCATATCCACACCCCAACGAAGTCAGGGTTAGATTCTCCTCCTCTCTTTTGCCAAAGAATATAGCATGTGTCACACTGCATTTTATTTCTACTTAGTTGTCTTCCACCCCAAAAGCTGAGCTCCTTCATGTCAGGGATATTGCTTTTTCATTATTGTTTCCACACACATAGATCTGCGCTGGCATAAAAATATGTATTTAAAACTATGTGTTGATGATTGACTCAGTGAATTAAGTACAGAACTGGACTAAGAAAGAGCACTGGGCTAATAGTCAGAAAAGTTAGATCCTGATTCCATTCTTTTAGTTAATAATTGTGTTACCAGGAATAAGTAACATAATCTTTCTGAGCCTCAGTTGTCTTATCTGTAAAATAAAAGAGTTCTACCAATTGCTAAGGTTTCTTACAACACTTACATACTATAATTCTTTCTATTTTCTTCCAAGATTTAACTTACTGTAACTATCGCAGTGCTGAAATTTTAGTTGTACCACCCAGAATCAAGGCTTCTATATTAGTTAGGATGATGTTAACTACAAGTAATGGAAAATCTCACATCACTTATACAACGAGCAATATTGATCATCTTATATATATGTAAGCCTCAGTTTAGGTTGGACTTTAGCATTCATTGATTTAAAGACTCATTGGCATTATTTGCACCCCGGTTCTTCTCATTTCTCCACATTGCCATCTTCAGTGTGCCGGCTTTGTCCTCACGCTGGATCCCCTCACAGATAGCATCCTGAAAAAAATGCAGTAACAACCTTGCTTATTCACATTTAGCAGAGAAGAGAAACCTCTCTACCTACCGTCTCAAGCTAACAGCATTGTGGAGAAACAGCAGGTGCTGGTTGGCTTAGACTAACCACAATCCACCACTGAAGTTCTGGAAGAAGTGAGTTTCCCCTGAATCATTTTGAAACAAAAATCAGGGCTTCCTTGGAAGAGGAAGGGGAAAATTGATACAATATAAGCAACTAACAAAAGGAACATTGTAATTAAATACAAAAAACAAACAAAACACAACATCCATTCCTTTAGCTTTCAGCTCTGCCCTTAAGCATTATACATATAAACTTGATAGATTAACTATGCATGAGGTAAAGTGTTTCCACATAGTGACAATGTGCTCCAGTGTGTGTATGGTGAGCCTATCTTTCCATCATTTTCATCATCTATCCAATCCCAGCACCAAACAAATGCCATACTTAATTATTAATAGTTATTGAATTGATAAAGGCAGGTAGATTTATAGTAATTTATTGTTTTATTGCTGCATTTAAAAACATATTTCTATTTACAGATTTAAATCTCAGTAAATAAGAGATGAACAGCGGTAAAATAGTGTTGTTAGAAATACCAATATAATGAAGGTTTCTATATGACCAAATTTTATAATAAATCCCTAATAACAATAAGCAAGCTTTAATAAATTAGTTTAGTTGTTTCCAGCATATATTCTATAGGGAGAAACCAATTTCACAAAAATATTTTTTAATCCTTCTGTATGTTCATTGTGTATAACGAGAATGTCTGGTTGAAACCTGTTTCTACTGTAGAGTACTTCTCTGGATATTTGGCCAGCGTTAAGCAAAAAACACATAAATGTGTCAAGGACCTCTAATCAGAAAACCTTCCTTGACTCTTAAATTCTCCATGAAAGTAAAATATAAAATAATTCAGGTACTGGGAGGAAAAAAAAAATCACTATGAAAAGGATATGTGGGGCACCATTGTTCTTCTCCAAAAGGCTCAAAACCTGTTGAAATTTATGAGCTGACTATAGACAGAATGAGCTGTATCCCTGTTATGAGACTAGCTCCTAAATATTTCTAGTTAGATATTTGCTGTAATAAATTTCAATTTCAACGAGCAGAAAGATGGTCAGAGAGGTTATTACAATTGGAGTTCATCTCCAAAAAAAATTGGAAATGAAAATATAAAGTAATTCTTCACAAAATTTTGAGAAAATTGAAATTTTTTAACATCAGAGAGCAATAGAGATGCATTTCTTGATAATTACCATGGTATTGAAATGCACAAAGCTTTCTTTGTAATATGATTTAAAAATTCACTGTTTTTTGAAATCTAATTTAAATATGAACCTGAAGGGTAGATAAGCAACTAAAATATCAAAACCTAGTCATTCTGGTTGGAAACTAAAGAGAACATTGTGTTTTTCTCATAAGTTGGCAATTTCGTGGTAGGGTTAAAATAAATAAATAAATATTAAGGAATTAAAGATAAATCAGTAGGTTTACGTGCCCTCTGTTTTTTAAATAAATTTCTGCCAGAGTTAAGGCATGTCATTGTTCAGCGACTTTACATGAAAAAAACTGAAAATAATTTTTAAATAGGTTTTTAAAATAAGCACACAAATTTAATAGAAGATAGTGTAACAAGAAGAGGTTATGAAAGAATTTTAATACTGGATACCTTTTGCAGAAATTCATTTTCCTAACATAAATATGAGTATTTCAATAGAAAACTGATTACACTCTTTCTAAATGTTGATACAATATATTGATTTTATTTTGGTTTATACTTAGATTCCTTATAGAGAAGTTATATGTCAAGTAAAATTTATATATCAAATAGCTTTTTCCTAGTGGTTTACATTATAACTTCTGAGATACACTATCAAAGATAAATAATTGATCCCCCCCTATTTTTTGATAACATATAAGAATGCAATATTCATTCCTAAAGACTTGGCAGACCTTCGTTTCAAATATACAGTTTAGGTGCACCTGTTTCTCCTGCGGAAACCCTGGTGGTCTAGTGGTTAAGAGCTATGGCTGCTAACCAAAAGTTCGAATCTACCAGGCACTCCTTGGAAACTCTATCAGTCAGTTCTACCCTGTCCTATAGGGTTGCTATGAGTCAGAATCAACTCGACGGCAAGAGGTTTTTTTTTTTAAATGTCATTTCATAAAAGTGAGAACATACAATATTTTTTTTTGTGATTGACTTATTTTGCTCAACATAATGTGCTCCAGGTTCATCCATGTTCCAAGATGATTTGGGAACTCATTTTTCTTTATAGTTGAGTAGCCCTTGTCCAACAGTTGTTAAGACCTAGCCTGCTAATCTAAAGGTTGGTAGTTTGAAGCCACCAGCTGCTCTTTGGAAACCCTATGGGCAGTTCTACCCTGTGCTATAGGGTCACTATGAGTCAGAATCGATTCAATGGCACCTAACAATAACAGCAAACATACTTATTGGCATGGAAATATATCCAAGGCTTGTAAGGAGGTGGAGTAGAATATTTGAAGAAACAATGGCCAAAAACTCAAATCTGATGAAAGACCTCAATCTACATATCCAAGAAACTCAATGAAATCCAAGTAGGATAAACTCAAAGTGATTCACACCTGCCTCAACCTGGAAGTGATACATCATTTTCACTTATAGCTCATTTACCAGAATTTGTCTCCTATCCATGTCTAACTGCAGAGGCAGAGAACTGCAGTGTTCTATGTGCCAAGAAAGGAAAGAGAACCAAATATTGGTGAACACTGGTAGTAAAAACAAAACAAAAAAAATTGGCAGTTTTATTCTGTGTCTTTTTATCCTCCCTCAAATATTTTTGGGTGCTAACTCATTTCACTGTAAGGTAGAAAAATAACAATCACAACCAATTTCCAGCTGCAGGCAGCAGGGTAATAATAGGATAGTGCTGTAGCCTGTCTCAAGCAGGAGGCAGATTAACAGCCAATGGGTTAGAACTTGAGCTTTCCCTTCTCCTCGCTCCCGCCAAATACCCTGAGAGCCCTGGGATCATAACTGACTGAAGTATCTCTTTGTAAAGAACAGCGCCAAGAACAGAGGTATTAGAAGATTCCGAGGTAGTAAAGGGAGCTCTGGTGGCTCAGCGGTTACGAGATTGGCTGCTAACCAAAAGGTTGGCCGTTCAAATTCACCAACTGCTCCTGGGAAACCCTATGAGGCAGTTCTTCCTATAGGGTCACTATGAGTCAGAATCGACTTGACAGCAACAGGTTTGGTTTTGTGTTTTTGGAGGTACTAAAAGTTCCTATAAACAGGAAAACTATCCTTTTGTGAAGGGGAAAGGCCGGTGGGGAGAGGAGTAAACAGGAAATGCTAGAGCTAACTTAGATTGTAACACTAGAGACTCTCTGCCTTATGGTGTGGTTTTCCCTCTAAAATCCCCCATTTCCCTATGTACTCAATGTTAGAGCTACTCATCACAAATTAGACTTGTCTTTGTTTTCAGTAGAAATCAAGGAAATATATCTTTTTTAATGGAAAATACATCATAAGTTCATAATGATATTTCCATTTTAAAATTAGGAGTTAAATGTCTTTGTATCTCTTATCTATTATGCTATAAGATCATGATTTCTAATATATTAATGAAAGTGTGTATTTGCTTTATCTTAAAACGTCTATTACAAGTTTAGAATAAAAATATCAATATTATTAGTAAAACTCGTAATTATGAAACAATTTAAGGTTTCCCTGTAGTTCCTTTTGTCCTTAGGGTATTCCATACTAAGCATATGTAGTCAGTTACTGGATTTTAAAGTCATTTGAAATAATTCTTCTTTGTGAGTTTATGCCACCAACAAGATATGCAGATATTCTTTGATCTATATTGATTTTTATTTTTAAGGATTGATTTATTTTCATTTTGATTTAATTTTCTTTTATAATATGTAAAACACTTATATGTTCCCGAGGTCAAATTTACAAAACATGGTATTCTAGCTTCCGTTGCTATCCCCCACACCCTGTTCCCAGATTCTCTTTTTAGGTAACTTTTTTTCATTTGTTTTAGTTTTATCTTATCAAAAAATATAAACAAATATATATAGATGTAGATATACATTTCTGTCTTACATAAAATTTAGCATACTATAAACACTGTTCTGCATCTGTCCCTTTTACTCGACAATATATTTTTGGAAATCATTGCATAGCAGTATACTGTAAGTCCCAGGGTTACAAAATGTCCATTAGGGACAACTCATACTTGCCCTTTAATCTTATGTAAATTTTCTCTCACTTTGAAACGATTGATCCAACCCCTACTCGCAACAAATTCTTCATCACAATCACCTTCACTTGCTGCACGTGTAGCTTTTAAATCACTGAAAAGCATTCCAGCCTTTTCTTGCACTAAAGTAAGGCTAAATAAGAACTGTATGCACCTGTTCCAACTCACCTACAAATTCGACTTAAAGACACACTTAGGGATGAATCTCATTTGTAATCCAGGAACTGCCTGTATAGAAAACTCCATGTTGCCATTGAGTTGATTCTGACTCAAGTAATAGAAGACTGAAAAAATGATGGACCAGCGACACAATGAAATATTGTGCCACTGTAAAAAAAGAATAAGGAAGCAGTATATAGAAATCTTCCTTATTCCTTTTTACACCTGCACAATATTTCATTGTGTGGCTGGTCCATCATGTCTTCCATCAGTTTCCTCTTACTGGACATTTAGATTGTTTCCAGTTGTTTGTGATTACAAAACAAGTGCTGCAAGGAATAACCGTGTTTATACATCTTTTCATATTTTTTGCTGGTGTCTTTTTGGAATGGACTCCTAGAAGTGGTTTGTGAGTTAAAAGTAAATACATGTGTGTTGGTCACCCCATAGAGGTGAGATAGACTCCCCACCCAAAATGTGGTTTGGATATCGAGACTATTATTGCCAAGAGGATATAAAAAGTTTTATTACTCACATAATAAGATGTTCTGGGAGAACTGGGCATGCTCCCAAGCATTTCTGAGAATGGCTTGAGAAAATGGGGAAAGGAGACTGGTTTGGCTTTTATGGTGACTAGAGAGCGGGATCAGAAGGAGGGTTACTTCACCTGGCCTGCACTTATGTGGTTTGACTGGCATCAAGGGAAGAAGCACCCAGGCTTTCTGATCAGCTTGCCCAGATGTGGAGGAGGAAGGTAAGGGAGATTGGTAGGACTTGAAAGCTGTAAATAGATAACGATTAAAAATGGAGTCAGACTCTTTATTACAAAAAAAGTATGTGATTTTGCTAGATTTTGACAAATTCTACTTCAAAGTACTTGTACCCCTTTGTAGTCCCACATTGTCTATTTACCTATAGCTTTGCCAAAGAGTATGTTGTCAAACTTTTGAATTACTGACACTCTGATAGGTGAGAAATGGTATCTCAATGTCATTTTAATTTTTATTTATCTTATTATGAGTGAGGTTGTATATAGTTTATATGTTTAAGATACGATCAGTCTGTTCTTATCTTTTGCCTGTTTTCTCATAGGGAAACTGTTCTTCTCTTTTTTAAGAAGCTCTTTATATATTAACTCTATTTCTGTAATATAATTTGCAAGTATTTTTCCTCTGCTTGTCATTTTTTATTTTATTTTATTTTTTCATATGGTGTTTCTTCCAGTTAATTTCTTTTAAAATACTGTCAAATTTATCAATATTTTCTTTTATAGCATCTGGATTTTAAGTCACAGTTAAGAAGATATTCACTACTACTATCAGGTATTAGATTAATTCACTCTTATTTTCTTCTAATGCTGGCATGGTGTTTCTTTTTACTTTTAATTTCTTATCTACTTGGAACCTAGCTAGGTGTATGGTGTGGGTAAGAGATCAAATTTTTTTTTTGTTTGGCTGTTCTGGAGTTCCAATATTACTCATTTAAAAATCCATCTTTTTCCCTACTATTTTGAAAAGCCATATTTATCATATACAACATTTACAGATTTCTCAATTTTTTCTCCAGTCCATTAGTTCATGTATCTATTTATATGCCAATGTCACTCTAATTTAATGAAAGAAATATCATAACATACTTTGATATTTGGTAGGATTTGCCCTCCTGCCAACATTGTTTTTTTTTTTTTTTCCCCTTCAGTTTTCCTGGGTATTCTTACTTGCTGGTTTTTCCAAATGAACTCTAAAAACTAGGTTCAGAAAAATACCTGATGATACCTTTAGTTGGATCACTTTAAACCAAAATTTAAATAATTCAAGGAAAATTGACATATTTATTATGTTGAATCTTCCTATTCAAGACTGGAGAATCCTAGTATGTTTTTAGAGAGCTGTACTTCCAATGATACCAGAAACCAGCACTGAAAAGTCTGTCTTTTTGAGTTGTAACATGTACCTTGGAACACATATATTTAGGAAGAAGGCTAGGACGGGCATATTCCCCAACATCAACTTCATTTAGGGCCAGGAAGAAAATTGCAAAGGGAGAATGTTCCAGAATGTGGAGCCAGGACCATAGTGAAGACGGACAATTACTTAGTTACTTAGGTGCCATCGATTGGTTCTGACTCATAGTGACCCTATGTACAACAGAGTGAAACACCTACCAGTCCTGTACCATACTCACAGTGGTTGCTATGTTTGAGCCCATTGTTCAACCATTGTGTCAATCCATCTCGTCGAGAATCTTCCTCTCTTTTGCTGACCTTCTATCTTAAGAAGCATGATGTCCTTCCCCATGGACTGGTCCCTCTTGATAACATGTCCAAAGTACATGGGACCAAATGTTGCCATCCTCGCTTCCAAGGAGCACTCTGGCTGTAATTCTTCCAAAACATACTTGTTTGTTCTTCTGGCAGTCCATGGTATATTCAATATTCTTCTCCAACACTGTAATTCAAATGTTTCAATTCTTCTTCAGTCTTCCTTATTCATTGTTCAGCTTTTGCAGGCATATGAGGTGACTAAAAATATCATGGCTTGGGTCAGATCCACCTTAGTCCTCAAAGTGACATCTTTGGTTTTTAACACTTCAAAGAGCAGATTTGCCCAATGCAATGCGTCATTTGATTTCTTGACTGCTGCTTCCATGGGCATGGATTGTGGAGCCAAGTAAAATGAAATCCTTAACAACTTCAATCTTTTCTCTGTTTATTATGATGTTGCTTATTGGTCTAGTTGTGAGGATTTTTGTTTTCTTTATGTTGAAGTGTAATCCATATTGAAGGCTGTAGTCTTTGATCTTCATCAGTAATGCTTCAAGTCCTCTTCACTTTCAGCAAGCAAGGTTGTGTCATTTGCATAATGCAGATTGTTAATAAGTCTTCCTCCAATCCTGATGCCCTGTTCTTCTTCATATAGTCCAGTTTCTCAAATTATTTGCTCAGCATACAGATTGAATAAGTATGGTGAAAGGATATAACCCTGATGCACACCTTTCCTGACTTTAAACCACGAAGTATCCCCTTGTTCTGTCCAAACAACTGTCTTTTGATCTGTGTACAGGTTCAGCATGAGCACAATTAAGTGTTCTGGAATTCCCATTTTTTGCAATGTTATCCATAATTTGTTATGATCCACACAGTGGAATGCCTTGCATAGTCAATAAAACACAGCTAAACATATTTCTGGTAGTTTCTACTTTCAGCCAAGATCCATCTGACATCAGCTGTGATATCCCTCATTCCACGTCCCCTTCTGAATTCAGCTTGAATTTCTGGCAGTTCCTTGTCAACGTAATGCTGTGACCGTTTTTGAATTATCTTCAGCAAAATTTCACTTACATGTGATATTAATGATATTGTTCAATAATTTCCTCATTTGGTTGGATAACCTTTCTTTGAAATAGGCACAAATATGGATCTTTTCCAGTCAGTTGGCCAGGTAGCTGTCTTCCACTTTTCTTGGCATAGATGAGTGAGCACCTCCAGCTCTGCATCCGTTTGTTGAAACATCTCAATTGATATTTTTTGTTGAAACATCTCAGTTGATATTCCGTCAATTCCTGGAGACTTGTTTTTCACCAATGTCTTCAGTGCAGCTTGGAGTTCTTCCTTCAGTACCATCAGTTCTTTATCATATGCTACCTCCTGAAATGGTTAAACATCAACCAATTCTTTTGGGTACAGTGACTGTGTATTCCTTCCATTTTCTTTTGATGCTTCCTACATTGTTCAATATTTTGCCCATTGTTGTTTTTGTTAGGTATCGTTGAGTTGGTTTCGACTCATAGCAACCCTATGTACAACAAAACACTGCCTGGTCCTGTATCATCCTCACAATCGTTGTTATGCTTGAGCCCGTTATTGCAGCCACTGTGTCAATCCATCTCATTGAGGGTCTTCCTCTTTTTCCCTGACCCTCTACTTTACCAAGCATGATGTCATTCTCCAGGGACTGATCCTTCCTGTTTTGCCTGAAGAATCCTGCAAAATTTCAACTCGAGGCTTGAATTTTTTCTTCAGTTCTTTCAGCTTGAGAAGGGAGCAGAAAAAAGGCCTAAAAAAGGGACATTCCCCACTCCTAAGGTAGCCCTGGTCCATTTCAGATTGCTATGTATCAAAGGTTGTTGTTTGTCTTTAATTATTTCTGATTCTTTCTGAATGGAAATATGTATTGCTGTTAGTCTTTGCTGTTCCACCAGTTTAAGTTTGCTTGTGTAGTTTAGAGGCCTCTGGAATAAAAATAGCCACATCTGACCATGATATAGAGACTATCACATATAAAACAGAAATCCTGGACTTTTAGAGGAATGGTGTGTGTTCTACATGAAGGAAAGAGAATGAACCAGACATTTGGTAATTAAAAAAGGGGGACCCTGGTGTGTACTTCTGTGGCCACCTATATTCAGTTTTCTTCTGTTTCTGGGAACAAAGTGGGATTATATTTTTTTCCATTTCTTGTAGTTAAGTGGGGTTGTTTGTTACCATGACAAGATAATTAAATTTCTGAAGTTTTACGATTTCTTGGGTTTTTTATTAAACTCCAATTTCTAAACATTTCTAAATATGCAGCTGTGGAGATTACTATATCTTTTTCTGTACTTTAGTCATCTCTTAGGAATTCTGTTCTGTCTATATTAATCTTCCCCTAGTAACCTCTAGGTATTTTACCACTGTTTTGATAAATAAAAGAAAATAGCACATAAAACTAAAGGTAGAGATTTCCAATCTTCTTTTAGCAATGAAACCTACCACCTAGTCTGCTAAGATGAGTCTAGAAATCAGGTAAAGTTCAGCAATACTCAGAAAACTGATTAATTATTCCCATGTAGACCATATTATTTCCAATCTAATGGTTTTCTTATTTAACTGAGAGCTAGCATTCCCTTTTAGAATGCTTTGAACATAAATAAGTATCATTTGGGCTTGATAAAGTGTTGATAGTGTGACAGAGAGATCTGGGTTCATCAATTGCTACCTATATTTAAGGGAAGATGACTGCATGGCATTCCCAAATTCTATACATTTGGGAAATTCTATTCCCTAAAGTGAGTGTAGTAAAAGCAAGCTGTCGTTAAATCCTGTTGAGCCAAGAACACCTGGATTTATATAATTTGTAATGAACTACATAGCCAAACAGCATTCAATTTTTTGGAGAAAAACAGCTGGTTTTTAGAAGTCCTTGCATATACATTTAAAGTTAAAATGTAACACACTTGCTCAAACTATCTTTTTAGATGCTCAGAGCACTTATCATTTCAAAAATAATTTTTCTACAAACAGGATGCAGTTTGTTCTTCTGATCTACACTTGACATTCATTAATTTTGATAGAGTTTTATAAAAATCTACTTTTGAGTTACCTAGCTTCAGTAATCTTCTAAAAAAATTTACATCTGAAAAACACACTGAGACAACTGAAGCAGGGTATTACATTACAGCAAAGCTTTTCTACAAGCTTTTTTCGAAGAGCAAGAAAGACATTGAAGTTGACAACATGATTAAAAAGCTGCATGCAGTACTTATACTAAGGAAACCACATAGCAGACTTTCGATTACCCACGGTAGTGGGGTTCAGGAGAGCACACAATTAAACTCCACTGATAATCACTTTAACCATGAGTTTCAGCTATCTGATCTATTAGTAAATAGCCAATTTTGATTTCATTACCAGCCTGGTTATCCTCCCAGAGCACTACAAGAGATGGTCAAAGCTGAAGAACAAGATGAGGTAAATTATTAACAACCCAAAATATACCATTAACTGAATGATTCCCTGTATAAATTAGAGTTTGTGATGCTTAATTGTGAAACATGATTTATCTATGGATACCAAGAGATAGAAATTGCTGAAAAGACCAGGTTAATATAAACAATTTACCTGAGGTACAGACAGGAAGCCAAGTAGGACTGGCTAGCGTTCTCAATGGACAAATAGCTAAATGTCTCTAAAGTTTTTCCTCCAATAAAAGGATGCAAATCCTTTTATGAACATTATGTGTCTTCAATGTTTCTATAGGCTAGAAACATTATTTGATTGTTATTGCCTTTTGAAGATTCATATATGAATAGATCACATGACGATTACACTTTTTCACAAGTCTTGAGTGGAAAGACTATTTTTATAATGTTGTTGTGATATTTATTACCACCTGAAAAGTTAGCAGTAACTTCTTATACATTTAGTTTCTGTTTATGAAAAGTTCAAACTTGTTCTCTTCCAAATATTTAGTTCATTCCCAAAACAATCACTTAACTTTAACCAGTAGCATCATTTTACCCTAATTGGTTCAAGATAGTCTGCCAAAAAGGGATTTAAAATTTTATCCCCATTGTCAGAAATACATTAAGGAGTGGGGCAGACACTGATTTAATGATTTGATATCCTTTCTCCCAGGCATCACAGATTAAACAATCAAATGTTAATAAACTTGGTATTTACAGCTTCTATATGCCATATAAATAGTATTAAACAATATTGTACACTGATCATTTAAGTTTAGATCAGTTGCTGTTGTTGTTGTGTGCCATCAAGTCGATTCCAAATCATAGGCACTCTATAGTGACCCTATAGAGCACAGAGTAGAAGTGCTCCATAGGGTTTTCTAGGCTGTAAAATTTACAGGAGCAGACTGCCAGGTATTTTCTCCCATGGAGTGACTGGTGAGTTTGAACCTCCAACATTATGGTTAGCAGCCCAGCGCTTAACCATTGTGCCACCAGGGCTCTTTATATTCAGATCAGTGGTGTTGGGGGAGGGGAGGAAGTCATTCTTCCAGTATGTAAAATATCTGCCTCTACTCTCCTACCTTACTTTCCTAGGTGGCTTTGAGATTGAAAAACAAATGATTGTTCCATTAAAATCCCCATGGGGAAATCTTTCTTTTTCTAATTTACAGGGTCAAATATATATCCACTCACAAATTCCATTGTCATTGATACCTTGGGTTTCTTATGAACAAATTAGAGTTACCCCAATGCATATAAATAACATATAGGACATGATTTTTGGACCATTTTTATACCTGTGTCCTATAATCTTTAAATTGTAATAGAAAGATATAAACTATGATGCACACCACCATTTTTAAATTAATATTGTGTTTAATTTTTGGTGAAAATATACACAGCAAAACCTGCTCCCATTCAAGTTTCTACACATAATGATTAATGACGTTGGTTAGATTCTTCACATTGTGTCAACATTCTCGTTATTTCTTTTCTAGTTTCTCTCTCATTAACTTAAACTCTTTGCCCCCAATTTTCTCATCAATGCTTTAAAATGGCTGTTCTTTATTTGGTCTTATATAAATAATTCTTTCTTAAAAGAACACAATACTCAAGGGTGAAAATCTTTACTTTTTGAGCTAAACTGTCACTGGGTTTAAAGGTGACTTCAGGGTATAAATTTGATTCAAGGTTTGAAGAGTAACTCAAGGCCATAGTCTTGGGTACTCCTTCAGCCTCAAAAGGTCCAGTAAATCTGGATTCTTTAAGAATTTGAATTTCTGTTCCATGTTTTTCTCCCTTTCTCTCAGGATACACCTATGACACACACTACCACTGTGATCAATAACACTGATTCTTTTTAAGATATTTTAAAGGTTGAGAAAAGTCCTATCTAACGTTGAAAAGTTCTACCAAAACATTCTTAGGAAATTCTCTTCACTTTTGAAAGAAGAGCAGAGTTCTCCTCTTCATGGAAGGAATTCATATTTCCTAAATGTAATAGGGAAGGAATTTCTTCTATATTCTGCCACAAAAATATAGTACTTCCTTAATTCTTAGGGAGAATTGATAGAATGGTGAACAGATAAATGTCATTTTGGGATATTTGAAGGGTCCGTTAAAACATTATCCCAAGCAAACAACTGCTGTTGTGAGACATATGTAAAAATAATCACTAAAAAAAGAAAACTCCATTTCCAATTACCACATAAAGACACACATAAATCCAAAATAGAGCATCCTTGTACATATTTGTAGCAATCTCGCCACAATAAAGGAATAGCAGTTTAGATAAATCAGTTTCTCCCTTTTGAACCTGCTGGGCGAAATCAAAGAATTAAAATGTTAAATCATGGAACAGAATATTGTACAAAGCTACTAAATGAAAGTTGGTTTCATTCTCCACTGTACCCCTTTTGTTTCACATAAATGTATTTCCTTGATAAATATGGACCACTAACAGTATACCTTACTTTTATGCAAATAATGTACACCTTTTGTGTTTTTTTGCCAATTGTGCCCTCCCCCTGCTTGGTATTTTTGTAAGCATGTTATGCTAATTTTTTTGCAGCAACATGTAAAAAAAAATTGCCATAATGGCTTTTATGAAAGTACCTTGTAGGGGGTGGGGGTAGGCATGGTTGGCAAACAAACATAGAAGGTGCATGTTATTTTCATAAAAATATTGTAACTATCATAGCTACATAAATATTTTCATCATCTCTATGTTCTTTATACTTAAGAAACAAAAAGGACATATCACAGGTAATCTATTCCTTCAATTTTAAACAATTTTTTTAATGCAACTACATAGTTTTTTCTATCTTGTGCCATTAAATAACTATATATTAAATGGCCCTTTCTCATTGTTAATGCCTTATACTGACCACAAAGACTAGACTCAGATGCTAAGAATATTTTATGAAACCCAGTGATGCTTTTTACCTTGCTCTCATATACAGTTCGCATTGCTGTGCTACAGTCTTTCTTTTTGTGGTATCCACAAAATAAGAAACATTTTTCAAAACCAATTGCCAATAAAAAAAAAAGAAAAATAATTATTTCATGTTGATGTAAAACAGAATAACAAATTCTGTATCTATGAAACACTGAACAATCCCAATAATGTTAAGCAGAGGAAGTAAGCATAAATAAGCATCATCTCCAAGGATCTAATGATTCTCCCATATCTAAGTGAGCACATATGCTGATGATTGACAGTATAGCCACATGAAAACTAGAAATGTGTGTGTATGTGGGCGATCTCTCTTCTAAAATCTGCAAAATATAAGTCAAATAGTTATCTTTCACATACCTTCACATGTACGCATACACACATATACATGTATGTATATACTCATCGTCTTAGTCTTTTAATACCTTCATTTATATACAGGTCTCAGGGGAATACTAAAAAGTAAATTGATTTTCATCTAGTTCCTCTTTGTAACAATATGCTAAAGAAGTGGCTATCAGTGCCAGATTTAAGAGAAAATATTATAACAAAATTTCTTTGAAAAGTTACTTTATAAAATCAGCTGCACAGGTTCTATCGTAGGTAGAAAGTGCTTAGATAATCTTCTGGAATTCAAACCTTGAAGAGAACTAAAGCTTAAAACATAGAGCAGAGATTTCAAGTCTAGAGATGCTGTGAGCTCTCTTGTTAATCTTTGCACTTACATCCCATAAATATGCTAGAGTGTATTTTTAAAATACTAAAAAAGACATAACAATGTTCAATATGAATTTAAAATCTCCGTGTTTTAAATAAATAATAATATATACTACTTAATACCAACTCCCTTCCCTCCCCACATACACAGAAATAGTGGAGAGTAGAAACTGATGCTGCAGGTTAACTGGACATTAACACCAAAAGGTAACAAGTGTCTGAAAACAAACCTCCCATTTGTTACCCAGGACCAAAATCACATCTCACATTTCAATAGACAATTTCAGGCTCATAGTACGAAACTTTAGGCTAAGAAGAGCAATCTAACTCATAAATAAAGCCAAAAATATTCCACTACTCTCTATAACTTCAGATAGTATTAAACTTCCCTGCAGGGTATAGGAGGTAGCAGAGAGTCTGGAATTAGGACAATATGCCTGCTGTCTTAGGCTTGGAATTTATGATATTCATCAGGGGAAAACTTTGGATCTGCCAATGTATAACTTATTGTGTACTTGTGTGTTCCCATGGACCAGGTACAGTCAACTGTAGAATCGTCAGAGAGGAAGAAATCCTCTCTTAAGATGAAATCTTTAAAATATCAATACACAAAAGCAAAACGAAAGCTTGCAGAATAGCCAACAAATACAATAAGCAGAAGAATTTTGTTCTAAGGAAATAGAAATAATGACTCAATCTGAAAATGACTTTAAAATGAATATGTTTATTATCTATCAATGAAAATGAAAGGAATGATATCCAAAGAAGAGCAATGAATCATTAAACAAAAAGCAATGGCTATGAATAAAAACATCACTACAATAGTGAATCTTTTGAGTGAAAGTCATAGTCATTGAACTATGATTATGACCAGAGTTTATTTCTTGCTCACTCTGCATGACTACACAGGTAAATAGAGGACTTCTACTCATCATAGTTACTTAGAACCATCCCTTAAAATGGGGAACTTGTAGAGATAAAACAAGGAATATATATGGGAAATTAATAAAGCTTCTCAGTTCTATGAGCTCACTTACGTTTTTGCCAAATTCTGGTGCCTTGGGGTCAAGAGTTGCTCTGACATACGGCCCTGTTTCTGTTGTGATCCTGGCTATTTAACATTCTCCACAAACTTAAATACCATAAGACTAAACCGCTCAGCAGACAGCTGGCAGCTACTCTGTTATAGGTTTGTCCAGACACAGAATTTAAAGATACCCCAAACTCAAGTGTACATGCTCAGGTGCAAAATCACAGGGTGTTGTTTTTAGGTGCCATCAAGTCGATTTCAACTCATATAGACCATATGTACAACAGAACTAAGCACTGCCTGGTCCTGTGCCATCCTCATAATCATTACTATGTTTAAGACCATTGCAACAGCCACTGTGTCAATCCGTCTCATTGAGGGTCTTCCTCTTTTTTGCTGACCCTCTACTTTACCAAGCATGATGTCCTTCTCCAGGGACTGATCCCTTCTGATTACATGTCCAAAGTATGTGAGACCAAGTCTTGCCATCCATGCTTCTAATGAGTATCTTGGCTGTACTTCCTCCAAAACAGATTTGTTTGTTCTTCTGGCAGTCCATGATATATTCAATATTCTTTGTCAACACCATATTTCAAAAGCATCAATTCTTCTTCAGTCTTCCTTATTTATTGTCCAGGTTTCACATGCATATGAGGCTATTGAAAACACCATGGCTTGGGTGAGGCACACCTTAGTCCTTAAAGTGACATCTTTGCTTTTTAACACTTAAAGAGATCTTTTCCAGCAGATTTGCCCAATGCAACGCATCATTTGATTTTTGACTGCTGCTTCCATGGATGTTGATTGTGGATCCAAGTAAAATGAAATCCTTGACAACTTCAGTCTTTTCTCCATTTATCATGATGTTGCCTATTGATCCAGGTGTGAGGATTTTTGTTTTCTTTATGTTGAGGTGTAATCCATTCTGAAGGCTATAGTTTTGATCTTCATCAATAAGTGCTTCAAGTCCTCTTCACCTTCAGCAAGCAGGGTTGTGTTATCTGCATATCACAGGTTGTTAATGAGTCTTTCTCCAAACCTCATGCCCCATTCTTCTTCATATAGTCCAGCTTCTAGGATTCTTTGCTCAGCATACAGATTGAATAAGTATGGTGAAAGGATACAACCCAGACACACACATTTCCTGACTCTAAACCATGCAGTATCCTCTTGTACTTCTGAAATGAACCTGGATGTTGATCGTTTTCTTCAAACTCTGTAGTTTAGCAGTTGATATTCACTGCTCTGGATCAATCAGGGACCTATATTGTGCTTATTTGTTTAACTGGGAAGTGATAGGGAAACTGAGGTTTTACTGAGAGATTTTTTAGTCATTACTGGGTTACTAGGGAATTTGGGATGCATTGGCTGAATATAACAGTAATGAATTGCACAGAAGTCCTCTAAAGTTTGCACCTCATCTGGTATACTTGAGATGGGGTTTCTGCAAGTTTTTTATCTGGGCAAACCTACACACTCAAGTTATCTGTCTGCCTGCACACAGATGTGAGTGATCAAGTGTATGAGTTCATATGCAAACTTTTAGAACAAACTTGCATAATTAATTATTATCACTCATCTCCCAATACATCCAAACACCCCAGTCACCCTACAATGGCTACAAATCTAATGGCAAAACTTAAACTCCCTGTCACTTCACCAGTCTTCTTCCTTATTTAAGTGTCCACTTTACTTGAAAAATAAATTGAATACTTTAGGATAACTGAGCTGGTTTCTAAATTGTACGTGGTCACTTAAGTTGGTGTCAATTCCTTTGCTCTGGCATCGTGATTGCCACTTTTATAGGCATAACTACTGTTGACAGATGTTTAATTAAAAAATATATAAATTATTTTACATTAATTTTTATAATTATTATTATGTAATTATTAATTATGTACACTTATGTTGTTGTTGTTGTTAGGTGCTATCGAGTCGGTTCCGACTTACAACAACCGTATGTACAACAGAACCAAACACTGCCTGGTCCCGCGCCGTCCTCACAATCACTGTTATGCTTGAGCCCATTGTTCAACCACTGTGTCAATCCATCTCACTGAGGATTTTCCACTTTTTCGCTGACCCTCTACCAAGCATGATGTTCTTCTCCAGGGAATGGGCCCTTGCGATAACATGTTCAAAGTATGTGAGACATACTCTCGCCATCCTCCCTTCTAAGGAGCATTCTGGTTGTATTTCTTCCAAGGCATACTTATAGGTACCCAGTTTTTAGACTTTTTTTTTCACATTTGAATCAGGTTCCTGTCCTTCTCCTGACCAAGGCTATTAGTCATTGTCTGCAAAATTATCTGCTGTGAGATTGAAATGCACATCTCTGAACCAATCAGAGACTCGATATCAACTACTCTTTTGGGAGGGTTATCCAGATAAAATTCTTGCAGAAACCCTATTTCAAGCATACCAGATCAAGTGTAGATCTTAGAGAAATCCTGTGGAATTTATTCCTGTCATACTCTGCCAGTGCACCCAAAATGCCCTGTTGTTGTTAGTTGCAGTCGAATCAGCTGCAACTCATGGCAACGGTATGTATAACAGAACTAAACATTGCTTATCCCTGAGCCATTCTCACATTCCTTGCTATGTTTGATCCCATTGTTACAGCCACTGTCAATCCATCTTATGGAGTGTTTCCCTCATTTTTGCTGACTGTCTACCAAACACGCTGTTCTTTTCTAGCAATTGGTCTTTCCTGATGGTGTGTCCAAATAAGTGAGATAAAATCTCACCATCCTCACTTCTGAGGAGCATTCTGGCTGTACTTACTCTAAGATTTGTTCACTCTTCTGGGGTTCCATGGTATATTTAATATTCGTCACTAAAACCACAATTCCAATGCATCAATTCTTCTTCGGTCATACTTTTTCATCGCCCAACTTTCATATGCATGTGAGGCGATTAAAAAGACCATGGTTTGGGTCAGGCATACCTTAGTCTTGAAAATGTTATCTTTGCTTTTTAACACTTTAAAGAGGTCCTTTGGAGCAGATTTTCCTAATGCAATAAGTTGTTTGATTTTTGACTGCAGCTTCCATGAGCATTGATGGTTGATCTAAGTAGAATGAAATCCTTGACAACTTCAATTTCTTTGCCATTTATCATGATGTTGTTTATTAGTCCAGTTATGAGGATTTTTGTTTTCTTTATGTTCAAGTGTAATCCATATCAAAGGCTGTACTTTTTTAATCTTAATTATTTTATTTTGTTGTTGTTGAGAATATGCACAGTAGAACATATACCGATTCAACAATTTCTGTATGTACAATTCAGTGACAAAGATTAAATTCTTTTGTTTGTTTTAAACAATCAGATATCTTTTAAAGAAATTAAGAGAAAATGCAGTCCTTCATATTTACTCATATACTTTGTATTTCTGATTTTCTTCATTCATTCCCCAAAATCTGAGTTTCTCTCTGGTTTCATCTCTCTTCAGCCTGAAGAACTTTTATTTAGCATTTCTTGTAGTGAAGTTCAGGTGATGACAAATTCCCTTAGTTTTCTTATCTTTTTTTTTTATCAAGTATTTCTTTTTTTTATTATTGTACTTTAGGTGAAGGTTTACAGAATAAATAGTTTCTCACTAAATACTCAGTACACATATTGTTTTATGACATTGGTTAACAACCCCACAACATGTCAACATTCTCCCTTCTTGACCTTGGAGGACTTTTTTTTTTTTGATGAAAATATACATAGGCAAAGACAGTCCATTTCAAAAATTTCTGCATGTACAATTCAGTGACATTGATTACGTTCTTCCAGTTGAGCCACTATTCTCACTTTAGTTGAAGGTTTACAGAACAAAATAGTTTCATTAAACAGTTAGTACACATATTGCCTATGACAATGGTTAACAACCCCACTATATGGCAACACTTTCCTTACTCAACCTTAGGTTCCCTATCACCAGCTTTCCTGTCCCCTTCTGCCTTCTAGTCCTCATTCTTGGACTGCTGTGCCTCGTTAGTCCTGTTTTGTATTATGGGGCTGTTCAATCCCCGGCTGAATGGTGAACCTCGGAAGTGACTTCACCACTGAGTTAAAGGGTGTCCGGGGCCATACTCTCGGGGTTTCTCCAGTCTCTGTCAGGCCAGTAAATCTGGACTTTTTGTGTGTGTGTGTTAGAATTTTGTTCTACATCCTTCTCCGGCTCTGTCCAGAACCCTCTGCTGTGATCCCAGTCAGAGAAGTCAGTGGTGGTAGCTGGGCACCATCTAGCTGTACCAGACTCAGTCTGGTGGAGGCCTTGGTAGCTGTGGTCCATTAGTCCTTTGGACTAATCTTTTCCTTGTATCCTGTTCTCTTCATTCTCCCTTGCTTCCGAAGGGGTGAGACCAAGAGAGTATCTTAGATGGCTACTCACAGACTTTTAAGATGCCAGATGCTACTCACCAAGGTAGTATGTAGAACACTGTCTTTATAAACTATGTTATGCCAATTGAGCTAGATGTTCCTTGAGACCATGGTCCCCACAGCCCTTCACCCAGCAAGTCAGTCCCTCAGGGAGTTTGGATGTGTCTATGGAGTTTCCATGACCTTTCCTTGTACAAGTTGTGCTGGCTTCCCCAGTATTGTGTACTGTCTTACCCTTCACCAAAGTTACCACTTATTTATTGTCTATTTAGTGTTCCCCCCGCCACTCCTCCCATCCCTCATAACCAACAAAGATTGTTACTTTTTGTGTGTAAACTTTTTCATGAGTTTTTTAAAATAGAGGTCTCATACAATATTTGTCCTTTTGTGATTGACTTATTTCACTCAGCATAATGTCCTCCAGTTTGATCCATGTTATGAGATGCTTCACAGATTCATCATTGTTCTTTATTGTTGTATAATACTCCATTGTACATATGTACCATAGTTTGTTTATCCATTCATCTGTTGATGGGAATCTTGGTAGTTTCCATTTTTTTCTATTGTGAACAATGCTGCAGTGAACATGAGTGTACATATGTCTATTCATGTAACGGCTCTTCCACTCCTAGGAATATATCCTAGAGAAGTGATTGCTGGATTGTATGGTATTTCTATTTCTAGCTTTCTAAGGAAGTGCAATATCATTTTGCAAAATGGTTGTATCATTATGCATTCCCACCAGCAGTGCATAAGAGTTCCAATCTCCCCACAACCTCTCCAACATGTGTTATTTCCAGTGTTTTTGTTTCTTGCCAGTAAGGCCGGGGTTAGATGGTATCTCACTGTGGTTTTAATTTGCATTTCTCTCATGGCTAGTGATCGCGAGCATTTCCTCATGTCTCTGTTGGCCACATGAGTGCCTTCTTTGGTGAAGTGTCTGTTCATTTCCTTTGCCCATTTTTTAATTGGATTATTTGGTTTTTTGTTGTAGAGGTGTTGAATTTTCTTCTAGATTATAGAGGTTAGACTTTTGTCTGACTTGTAATGCCCAAAAATTTTTTCCCAATCTGTAGGTTCTCTTTTTACTCTTTTGGTGAAGTCTTTTCAAGAGCATAGGTGTTTGATTTTTAGACCAGTTATCTAGAGATTAGTATTGCCACTCCTGCTCTTTTTTGGTAGTTGTTTGCTTGATATATTTTTTTCCAACCTTTGATTTTTAATAAATTTATGTCTTTGTTTCTAAGGTGTGTCTCTTGTAGACAGCATATTGATGGATCCTGTTTTTGTATCCATTCTGTCACTCTCTGTCTATTAATGGGTGGGTTTAGGTGATTTATATTCAGTTTAATTATTTATGGGTATGAGTTTATTGCTGTCATTTTGTGGTGCTTTTTTGGGGGGTGCTGGCATTTTCTTTGTTCCTCTTACCCTCCTGTGCTGAATTCCTTTTTTTTTGTGGATTTTTTTTTCATTTCTTTTGTTTTTGTAGGTTTTCTTTTTACTGAGACTTTATGGTTTTCATCTTTATTTTGATGAGTAGGTTTGTTAACTTTCTTTGTGGTTACTGTGAAATTTACCCTTATCTTTCTAAGTTCGAAGCAGTCTACTATTACTCGGTATCGCCTTGCTTTCCTCTCCATTATAAGGTTCTATACCTACACCATTTATTCCCTCTTTTATTGTTCTGATGTTGTTGTCATTTTAAGATCAACCTCTCTGGTTCCCTATTGTAATTCTTTTGGTTTTTGATAGTCCTTGAGAGTTCATTTCCTAGGTTGGTATCTGGCTGGTACGATCCTGCATCCTATATTCAGCCTGTGAGCTGACGTTGTTTGTTCTCAGATCGAAGGACTCCCTTTAATAATTCTTGTAAGTTTGGTTTGGTGTTTACATATTCCCTTAATTTCTGTTTATCTGAAAATGTCGTACTTTCACCATGATATTTGAAGGAAAGTTTTGCAGGATATATAATTCTTGGCTGGCAATTTTTTTCTTTCA
>NW_004443987.1:12203333-12267555 GCF_000243295.1 Trichechus manatus latirostris
TAATTCTTCCATTTTTTTTTTCTGTATGTTCCATGAATTTGTCTGCCTTTTCCATGAATTTGTTTGTTTTTTCCTCATTTTTGTATGCTTTTTGCTTCAACTCTTGGATAGCTCTGAATATTAGAGATTTGAATTCCCTATTATGTAGTTCTAGTGCCTTTTCTTCTACTGGAAAGTCATCTGGTGTTTTATTTTGGAACCGTACTGGAACCATCCTGTCCTGTTTTTGTAAATGTTTTGATATTGTCTGCTGTCTTTGGGACATTCGGTAGTTATTTTTCTCATTTATTGACTGTAGATTTGTTTGTTTCATCGTTTTGTAAATTTATTTGGCTATGTCTGAGCAGGAAGGCTGTGTGTTCTTTGTTGTTTGCTTATCCGTGGGCACGATACTTTTTACCTCCTTCTCCAATTGACAGGGTCAATTGCTCAGATATGGTACAGCAGGGCAGGTCTAGCTGAAGAGGAGTTGCTGGGATAGGTTGTTTGTGGTACTTACTACGGCCACCAGGGCGGGCTGGTAATCTGTGCAGGGCAGGTTCCAGTAGGCCATGCCTGGGCTGCTTGGTGGTGTGTTTTTCAGCACATGATGCAGGTAGGCAGGATGGAGGGGGGAGATTGTTATGTGTGGAGCTAAGATGGGTATGGGAGAGAGGAGAGAGGAACAGGAGCCAAAAACATGCAAACAAACAAAAAAGAGTGCTAAGAGAGCTTGCCGTTGGAGTGGAGAAATGAGGGACTATGCAATGGAGAAAAACAAAAAGGAGAAGAAGAAAAAAAGGAAAAGAAAAGAAAAAAATGATTAAATAAAAATTAGGAAAAAGAAAAAAAAGAACAGAAAAGCTAGCAGGGATCCCACCAGTGGAGCTACGAGGTCTGGGGAAGTTGTTTCCTGGCCATGAAGTACAGTCTAGCTAGAAGGGGTAGAGGTGTCACTCAGTGCCAGGTATTCAGGGGACAGGAAGAGAAGGAAAGTATAGAGAGACATGAAACTGAGTAATGAAGAAAGTCAAAAAGGGAAAAGAAAACAAAACAAACAAATTTAAAAAAAAGAACAAGAAACTCCCCCAAAAAAACAAGAAAAAAGAAATGCTCTCAGGGGTCCCTCCGCGTGTCTGCGCAAGCTGAGGGAGTAGGTCCCTATCCACGCAGTACTGCCTGGCTAGAACGGGCTCCCAATTCAAGAAGAGAAAAACAAAATGAACAAACAAACAAAAAAGTCCCAGGATCCTACCAGCATGACAGTGTGTGCTGGGAAGCAGTCTCAGATTTGAGTGGCATTTCACAGCCTTTCAGGAACAAGCAAATATGGTGCATGGAGCCAGGTATTTGAGAGAAAGGAGGGGGAGGTGGTGAGAGGTAAGGAAGAAATCTAAAGAGCGGAAAGAAGCAGCACCAGCAGCCAACAAATAGCACATAGGGAGCCAGTCAGTGTGGGCAGATGGAATCCAAGCGACATTAGGGTGAACCTGGTGCTTCCTGGACAAGAGACTGTGGCCGCAGGAAGCAAAGGAGGCCGAGTGGAAGTGAAGAAGGGTGGGTGTGGGAAAGCGTGTATCGCTGGTTACTGGTTGTTCTGTCTCCTGCTGAAAGATCTGTGAAACTGCTTTCTCATACCCCCTGTTCACTGGTCTCTGATAGGAGTCCAAGATAGTGGATCCATGCTGTATTGGCTGATAGGAGACCTCTGCATGTATCTCTCCTCTCTCTCTGTTCTCTGTCAGTTTCTTATTCCATTTGTTGCTTGGCTGAGATCTTTATCTCTTCATTTGATGCTTAGGGTTTCAGGATTACCATTTTCTCTCTTTGGCTTAGTTTTTTGGATCTTTGCTGTGGAGGAATGGCGTGGTACTTCTGCTTATAGCTCCATGTTTCCCGGAAGTCTCCTGATTAAATTCTTTAAGTTGTGCAACAATTCTCACCCTCCTTTTCTGAGTTGCTCCTCCCCCATTAACATAAACTCACTGCCCCCTAAGTTTGCTATCTAATCTTTTGAGTTAAGGTTGTAAATTTTTTAAATTGTATTTTAGATGAAGGTTTACACAGCAAATTAGTTTCTCATTAAACAATTAATACACATATTGTTTTGTGACATTGGTTGCCACCCCCACATGTCAACACTCTCCCCTTCTCATATTTGGGTTCCCCATTACCAGCTTTCCTGTCCTCTCCTGCCTTCTCATGCTTGTCCCTGGGCTGGTGGGCCCATTTAGTCTCCTTTTGTTTTATAGGCCTGTCTAATCTTTGGCTGAAGGGTGAATCTCAGCAGTAACTTCAATACTGAGTTAAAAGGAAGTCCGGGGTCCATCCTCTTGGGGTTTATCCAGTCTCTGTCAGACCAGCAAGTCTAGTCTTTTTTTCTTTTTTTCTGTGACTTAAACTTTTGTTCTATATTTTTCTCCAGCTCTCTCCAGGACCCTCTATTATGATCCCTGTCAGAGCAGTCAATTGTGGTAGGCTGGCACCATCTAGTTGTGCTGGACTCAGTCTGGTGGAGGCTGTAGTACTTGTGGTCATTAGTCCTTTGGACTAATCTTTCCCTTGTGTCTTTGGTTTTCTTCTTTCTCCCTTGCTCCAGATGAGGTGAGACCAGTGGAGTATCTTAGACGGACTCTCAAAAGCTTTTAAGACCCCAGACACAACTCAACAAAGTAGAATGTAGAACATTTTCTTTATAAACTATGTTATGGCAATTGAGCTAGATGTTCCCTGAGACCGTGGTCCCAAGTCCTCAGCCCGGTAATTTGGTCCCTCAGGGAGTTTGAATGTGTCTATGGAGCTTCCATGACCTTGCCTTGGACAAGCTGTGCTGGCTTCCCCAGTATTGTGTACTGTCTTACCCTTCACCATAGTTACCACTTATCCACCATCTATTTAATTTTTTTCTCTCCCAACACTTCCCCTCCCTCGTAACCATCAAAGATTGTTTCTTTTTGTATGTAAACCTTTTCATGAGTTCTTATAATAGTGGTCTCATAAAATATTTGTCCTTTTATGAATGACTTATTTCACTCAGCATAATGCCTTCCAGATTCATCCGTGTTGTGTGTATGTACCATGATTTGTTTATACATTCATCTGTTGATGGGCACTTAGGTTGTTTCCATCTTTTGCTACTGTGAATAGTGTTGCAATGAACATGGGTGTGCATATGTCTATTCGTGTGACAGCTCTTATTTATCTAGAGTATATTCCTAGGAGTGGGATTGCTAGATCATAGAGTATTTTCTATTTCTAGCTTCTTAAGGAAGTGCCATATCATTTTCCAAAGTGGTTGCACCATTTTACATTCCCATCAGCAGTGTGTAAGAGTTCTAATCTAGCCACAACCTCTCCAGTATTTGTTATTTTCTGTTTTTTGGATTAGTGCCAGTAATGTCGAGGTGAGATGGTATCTCATTGCAGTTTTGATTGGCATTTCTTTAATGGCTAATGATTTCCAGCATTTCCTCATGTGTCTGTTAGCCACCTGAATGTCTTCTTTGGTGAAGTGTCTGTTCATATCTTATGCCCATTTTTTAATTGGAGTATTTGTCTTTTTGATGTTGAAATATTGCAGTATATCTTGGAGATTTTAGAGATTAGACCCTTATCGAACATGTCTTAGCCAAAAGAATTTTCCCAGTCTGTAGGTTCTCTTTTTACTCTTCTGATGAAGTCTTTTGATGAGCATAAGTGTTTGATTTTTAGGAGCTCCGAGTTACCTATTTTCTCTTCTGGTGTTTGTGCATTGTTACAGTTTGTATACTATTTATGCCATGTATTAGGGCCACTGGCATTGTTCCTATTTTTATTCCATGATCTTTATCGTTTTAGATTTTATATTTAGGTCTTTGATCAATTTTGAGTTAGTTTTTGTGTATGATGTGATGGATGGGTCCTGTTTCAATTTTTACAGATGGACATCCAGTTTTGCCAGAACTATTTGTTAAAGAAGACTGTCTTTCCCTATTTGATGGACTTTCGGCCTTTGTCGAAGATCACGTGACCGTATGTGGATGGCTTTACATCTGGGTTCTCAATTCTGTTCATTGGTCAATGTGTCTGTTATTGTACCAGTTCCAGGCTGTTTTGACTACCTTAGCTGTATAGTAGGTTCTGAGGTCAGGTAGTGCGAGTCCTCCTACTTTATTCTTCAATAGTGCTTCACTTATCTGAGGCCTCTTCCCTTTCCATATAAAGTTAATAATTAGTTTTTCCATCTCTTTAAACAATGCTGTTGGTATTTGGATCAGGATTGCATTGTATTTGTAGATCGCTTTGGGTAGAATCGACATTTTCACAATGCTGAGTCTACCTATCCAGAGGTATGGTATGTTTTTCCATTTATGTAGGTCTCTGTTGGTTTCTTGCAGTAGTGTTTTGTAGTTTTCTTTGTATAGGTCTTTTACATCCCTGGTTAGATTTATTCCTAAGTATTTTATTTTTTTAGGGACTATTATAAATGTTATTGTTTGATTGATTTCCTTTTCATAGTTATTTTTATTGGTGTATAGGAATCCAGCTGATTTTTGTATGTTGAATCTTTTTGTTAGTTCCAGTAGTTTTCTCATGGAGTCTTTTGGGTTTTCTATGTATAGTATCATATCATCCACACATATGGACCATTTTACTTCTTCCTTACCAATTTGGATGCCTTTTATTTCTTTTTCTTACCATATTGCTTTAGCTAGGACTTCCAGCACAATGTTAAATCGGAGTAGTGATAAAGGGCAACCTTGCCTTGTTCCTGTTCTCAAGAGGAATGTTTTCAGCCTCTCCCCATTAAGAATGATGTTGGCTGTTGGTTTTGTATAGATGCCCTTTATTTTGTTGAGGAATTACTCTCCTATACTTATTTTATTGAGAGTTGTTATCAGGAATGGGTGGTAGATTTTGCTGAATGCCTTTTCTGAGTCAATTGAGATGATCACGTGATTATTTTATTTTATTTTATTTATGTGGTTGATTATGGTGACTGATTTTCTAATGTTGAACCATCCCTGCATACCTGGTATGAATCCCACTTGGTTGTGGTGTATTATTTTTTTGATATGATGCTGAATTCTATTGGCTAGAATTTTGTTCGGAATTTTTGCATCTATATTCATGAGAGGTATTGGTCTATAATTTTCTTTTTTTGTGGTGCCTTTGACTGTTTTGGTATCAGGGTTATACTGGCTTCATAGAATGAATTTGGAAGTATCCCTTCCTTTTCTATGTTCTGAAATCGCTTGAGTAGTACTGGTGTGAGCTGTTCTCTGAATGTTTGGTAGAATTCTCCAGTGAAGCCATCTGGGCCAGTGCTCTTTTTTGGGGGGAGTTTTTTTTTATTACCTTTTCAATCTCTTGTTATGGGTCTCCTCAGGTTTTCAACTTCAATTTGTGTTAGTTTGGGTAAGTAGTGTGTTTCTGGAAATGTGTCCATTTCCTCTAGGTTTTCAAATTTGTTGGGGTATAGTTTTTCACAGTACTCTGTTATGATCCTTTTTGTTTCAGTTGAATCTGTTGTAACGTACCCCATTTCATTTCTTATTTGGGTTGTTTATGTCCTCTCCTGTTTTTCTTTTGTCAGTTTGGCCAATGGTTTGTCAATTTTGTTGATCCTTTCAAAGAACCAACTTTTGTTTTTGTTGATTCTTTCTATTGTTTTTGGAAGGCTGTACTTTTGACCTTCATCGGATAAGCGCTTCAAGTTGTCTTCACTTTTTTCAAGCAGGGATGAGTCATTTGCGTACTGCAGGTTGTTAATGAGTCTTCCTCCAATCCTGATGCTACGTTCTTCTTCATATAATCCAGCTTCTCTGATTATTTGCTCATCATACAGACTGAATAAGTAAGGTGAAGGGATACCATCCTGACCCACACCTTTTCCAGTTTTAAACCATGCTGTATTTCCTTGTTCTGTTCAAATAACTCTCTTGATCCATGTACAGACTCTGCGTGAGCACAGTTAAGTGTTCCAGAGTTCTCATTCTTTGCAGTGTTATTCGTAATTTGGTATGATTCAATCAAATGCCTTTGGGTAGTCAATAAAACACAGGTAAACATATTTTTGGTATTCTCTGTTCTCAGCAACTATCCATCTGACATCAACAATGATATTCTTCATTCCACATCCTCCTCTGAATTCAGTTTATACTTCTGGCAGTTCCCTGTCAATGTATGGCTGCAGCCGTTTTTGAATTATCTTCAACAAATGCCCTAGTCGTAGTTATCATGAGTCATAACCCAATAATGACTGAAAAATCTCCCAGGAAAACCACAATTCCCTCGTCACTTCCCAGTTAATCCCTCTCATTTAAAATCTTGTTTAGCATAATTGACAGTGAAAGAAAACGTGGAATGCATTTTGGGAATTGAGAATCTCTCTCAATTTTACAGGCTCATTTAGGTTTTAGCCATTTCCTTTTCACTAGAGTTATATATTACCTCCTCCCTGTGCCTAACTTCTTAAAATGAGTATGTAATTATGAATAACACACAGACAGTAATGTCCCGGATCATCAGGGTGGAGATTACTGAATTGACCTTTTAAGTCAATACAAATTAAATAGCTTTCAGCACCTAAATCCTCTTTGTGCCCCAATACCTTGCACTATTCCCATCCTCCTTTGTAACACTGCAAATTAGTTTTTCCTGGTTTTGAAGGTTATAGCAATTGAATCATATAGCATATATTATCTTGTGACTGGCTTTTTTTGCTCCACATTATATTTGTGAAATTCATCCATGCTGCTGCATGTAGGAGCAGCTCACCATTTTTTATTTCTTCATTGTATTCCATTGTATGTGTCTGTTGCAAATAAACTTACTCTCTGGCTTATTCCACTGTTAATGGACATTTGGGTCATTTATGGTTTCTAGATATTATGAACAGGTCTGCTATGAACATTTTTGCTTTCTTTCTGGTACACATATGTACCTATTTCTGTTGGTCATATACCTATGTGTGGAACTGGTGGTTCAAAGGGGATGCATATGTTCAGTTGTAGTAGAGTCTGATGAACAGTTTTACAAAGTAATTTTACCAGTTTGGATCTCTTCTTTCCAAATTGCCTCAATAAGTCTATTTCCCATTTGCCTTTTAGCTTGTCTAGCTTTTATTTATTTTATGAATTCTTTATATATTATGGACAAAGGCCCCTTTGTCAGTTAAATGTGCTTCTAATGTCCAGTTCTACTCTTTGACTTGTATTTTCTTTCTCTTAAAGAAGTATTGATTGAAAGAAGTTCTTAATTTTTATGTAGACAAATCTTTTCCTTTATGGCTAGTGCAATTTTTTTCTTTTGAATAAATCTTTGCCTATTACACAGTCATGAAGACATTTTTCTATTATAGTTCTAGTTTTACATTTCACATTTAGAGTTTTCAAACTCCTGTTAAGACCACTAGGAACAAGCCTGTAGTCTGACAAAAGCAGAAGTTATAGACTCACAGCAAGGGAGGCACATTTCAGAGGAACCTTGAAGTTCTACTTAACAAGATAGAGGAAAACTGAGTCTTTTGTAAGGATTGGGTTGCCTCTGAAGAATTCTGAGGAAGGTCTAAGGGAAACACGGATCCGTTCTAGATTGGTTGCTGTTTCTGAGGATTAGAAGAAGTGGGGATTAATGAGGAATTGTTTGCTGGCCTGAGGTGAGGGAGTTTAGAAATTTGATCTCCCCTGTTGCAGTGGTTAAGAGCTACAGCTGCTAACCAAAAGGTCAGCAGTTCAAATCCATCAGCTGCTCCTTGGAAACTCTATGGGGCAGTTCTGCTCCGTCCTATAGGGTTGCTATGATTCAGAATTAATTGGAAGGCAACAGGTTTGGGTTTTTTTAGTAGTAACTAAGAATAAAAAATGCCTGCGTGGGAGCATCCATAGTAAGAAGGCAGCAGGCATTCAAAGAGGCAGTCCTTGCATATTACACGTGCTGCATGACCTTGGGTGAAACAATGCTTCCTGCAAACTGCAGCTGACTTTGTGTCTTCCAGCCTGGTTAACAACAGGATTGCCTTTTTCTTTTCCCTTCAGTGCAAACAGATTTTTTGCTCCCCAAATTGTATGGCGTGAGGAAGCAATCAAGGTTTTGTTTTGTTTGTTTGTTTTTTTCCCTTATCAATATTCAGTTGGTCCAGTAAATCAAATGACATTATCGGGTCTGTTTCTAGACTCTGGACTCTATTCTGTTTCACTGGTCTATTTTTGCAAAAAAAAAAAAAATTATGCTATCTTATTATTTTATCTTTTTAATAAAGCATAATTTTCTAGTTTGAGATTATCTTGGTTATTTTTTACCCTTTGTAAATGCATATAAATTTATAATTATATTGTCAGTTTTCAAAAACAATTGGCTGTGAATTTGATTGGATTGCTGTGAATCCATACATTGTTTTGGGCATAAGTGACATTGAGCTAGAGCTAGTCTTGCTAAAGAATGCCAGTAATTGAACCCATAGTACTCAAGATTGAGTTATTGACTCATCATCATTTTTATATAATACCAGATCTGACAGGTGAGTGGGATTAACTTATCTGTGAGAATGCCAAATAATGTGAGGTTGGAATTATCTGGATAACTTGAAGCTGATGGTTTTAAGTCAGAAGATCTGTTTAGGATAGAAAGCCTGTAGTAAGAGAGTGATGCAAAATACTAACGATGAGCATGAAAATATAGGGCACTAGCAAGAAAGTTGGAGAAGCTCAGTATCATCAGTCGGAACAAGGCCAGGGGCTGGATGCAGAAAAGACCATCAGTTGCTCATATGCAAGTTCAAGTAGAAGCTGAAGAAAATTAAAGCAAGTCCAAGAGAGCCAAAATACGACCTTGAGTATATTCCACCTGAATTTAGAGGCCATCTCAAGAATAGATTTGATGCATTGAACACTAATGATGGAAGATCAGACAAGTTGTGGAATGACATCAAAGACATCATACATGAAGAAAGTAAAAAGTCATTAAAAATACAGGAAAGGAAGAAAAGACCAAAATGGATGTCAGAAGAGACTCCAAAACTTGTTCTTGAAAGTTGAGTAACTAAAGCAAAAGGAAGAAATGATGAAGTAAAAGAGCTGAGCAGAAGATTTCAAAGGGCGGGCTGAGAAGACAAAACAAAGTATTATAATGAAATGTGCAAAGATCTGGAGTTAGAAAACAAAAAAGGAAGAATACACTTATCATTTGTCGAGCTGAAAGAACTGAAGAAAAAATTCAAGCCTCGAGTTGCAATATTGAAGGATTCCACGTGGAAAAAAAATATTGAACGAAGGAGAAGCATCGAAAGAAGGTGGAAGGAATACACACAGTCACTGTACCAAAAAGAATTGGTCAACATTTAACCTTTATGAGGTAGCATATGATCAAGAACTGATGGTACTGAAGGAAGAGGTCCAAGCTGCACTGAAGGGAATGGCGAAAACAAGTCTCCAGGAACTGACTGAATACCAATTGGGATGTTTCAACAAACGGATTCAGTGCTGGAGGTGCTCACTTGTCTATGTCAAGAAATTTGGAAGACAGCTTCCTTGTCAACCGACTGGAAAAGATCTATATTTGTGCCCATTCCAAAGAAAGGTGATCCAGCAGAATGAGGAAATTATCTAACAGAATCGTTAATATCACACACAAGTAAGTTTTTGCTGAAGATCATTCAAAAGTGTTTGCAACAGTACATCCACAGGGACCTGCCAGAAGTTCAAGCCAGATTCAGAAGAGGATGTGGAATGAGGGATATCATTTCTCATGTCAGATGGATCTTGACTGAAAGCAGAGAATACCAGAAAGATGTTTACCTGTGTTTCATTGACTATGCAACGGCACTCGACTGTGTGGATCATAACAAAGTAGTGGTAACATTGCAAAGAATGAAAATTCCAGAACACTTGATGTCCTCATGAGGAACCTGTAGATGGACGAAAAGGCAGTTGTTTGAACAGAACAAGGGGATATTTCATGGTTTAAAATCAGGAAATGTCTGCGTCAGTATGAATGTCTGTATCCTTTTACCATATTTATTCAATCTGTATGCTGAGCAAATAATCCAAGAAGCTGGACAATATGAAGAAGAACACAGCATCAGGATTGGAGGAAGACTCATTAACAACCTGTGATATGCAGATGACACAATTTTGCTTGCTGAAAGTGAAGAGGACTTGAAGCACTTACTGAGGAAGATCAAAGACTACAGCCTTCAGTATGGATTGCATCTCAACATAAAGAAAACAAAACTTCTCACAACTGGACCAATAAGCAACATCATGATAAATGGATAAAATACTGAAGTTGTCAGGATTTCATCTTACTTGGATCTGCAATCAACACCCATGGAAGCAGCAGCCAAGAAATCAAAAGATGTATTGCATTGGGCACATCTGCTGCAAATGACCTCTTTAGAGTGTTGAAAAGCAAAGATGTTACTTTGAGAACTAAGGTGCACCTGACCCAAGACATGATATTGTCAATCACCTCATGTGCATGCAAAAGCTTCGGAAGACCGAAGAAGAATTGATGCCTTTAAATTATGGTGTTGGTGAAGAATATTGAATATGCCATGGACTGCCAAAAGAATGAACAAATCTGTCTTGGAAGAAGTACAGCCAGAATGCTCCTCAGAAGGCAGGATGGCAAGACGTTGTCTCATCTACTTTGGACATGTTATCAGGAGGGACCAGTCGCTGGAGAAGGACATCAGGCTTCGTAAAGTAGAGGGTCAGTGAAAAAGAGGAAGACCATAAACAAGACGGATTGACACAGTGGCTGCAACAATGGGCTGAAGCATAGCAACGATTGTGAAGATGGCACAAGACCTGGCAGTGTTTCATTTTGTTGTACATGGGGTCAAGATGATCAGAACCAGGTTGACAGCACCTATTAACAACAACAACAACAGCAAGAAAACTAGAAAAATAGGAGATTTAACTCTGGAAAAGGCGGTTAAAAGAATAAATAATGAATAGACAAACCAAGCATTTAAAGATCATTTTGGATACCAAACAATCAGAAAAATTGGTGTCAAGATTTTAGCTAAACTGTTTGGCAGAAGCTACGATTATAAGTTGTCATTTCCTGTGCTATCTGGTAGAATAATATGATACTTCCTTTTCAATTCCCTTCTCCCAATTATCTGAAATATCTTCTACCATATTTCTCTCTTTATTTTTTATATATTTAACTTTCATTCTTACTACCTCCTATAAGAAAACTCCTCTACTGCTGCCTATATAGTAGCATAACTTTTCATCAGAGAATTCTCAGGAGAATTCTCACTAGGACCCAGATAGTAAACAACATTTAGGGTTCTGAAATGACCCAAAGCATCTTCTTTACAACAGCACTGAAATTAATTCAGGTTCTGAGACCAGTTAATCCTACCATACTTGTCTTATTCATCTACCTTCCTCATTATCAAAGAATTTGTGTATCGATAAAGTAATTACAGTTCAATATGATATTAGTTACAACAAATCACAAAAATCAAAATCTTCCTGACCCTCCACTTCTTCTTTGAATTGTATAAAGTTGTATGATTTGGTACTATCCACATCTGTTCACGTTTTCATTTAGCAGTATTCCTAGTATCCTTTTATAGAGGATTGTATTTGGAAAAACTAAACCAATTACTTTTATTTCCCTCTTCCTTAAACTCTGTTTTCAACCTTCCCCCTCCATGTCTTCCAGTAAAAAAATTTCCTTGACCAACTGATCAATTTCCTTGATGAACCATGAGTGTCAAAACTGACCTTAAACTCTTTCACAAGACCTAAGTTGTTAAATGTCAGACAAGAGGAAAGGATTGTTTAGGTATCTTTAGCTCCCATTTAAGAAATCAAGAGAGATAGACCTGCTGGATTTCATCAGTTCATGTAAGGATAGTCCTCAAATGGGAAAAAGGGGGAAAGCCAGCCCATACTGTTCCTGGTGAATTCTGGTAGGAAAATAGAGACAGAAAGAGAGTTAAGAGATCAGATACTAGGATTCTCACACCCCCATCAGAACACACACTCGAAAGGAATGGAGAAACTATTGGCAAATTAAGCAGAGGCTGCCCTGTTGGAGCTATAATGTTTGGGCATAGATAGTCTGGGCAGGTAGTTTGAGGACCCTGAGGCAGAATCACTCCTCTGTGATCTGAACAATGGGAACCTAGATGTTCCAATGTGCCTCAATGAGGCAGCTACTTGGGGATGATAGAGCAGCTTTGGACCATCAAAAACCTGGAATTTCAATGAAGAGAGACCACCATGGATTGGGACTTCAAAACAAGGGGCCAACACTTAAGAACATGAGTTCCACACGCAGGTGCAGCACATCTCCCCAGGGAAGGCAGGAGGTACCAGTGTCACCTCAGCATTCACCATTCCAGAAAGAAGGATAGACAAACTATTGAGGGTCCAGAGAGTCCAATGAGGGTCCAAAAGAGTTCATAAGGGAGCAAGAAATCCCAAACCCCCATTAGTGCTCTAAGGGTCACATAAGCCATGTCCATCTTCTTCCCAAACATACCCACAAGTCATCTGAGAAAGGATCAGGAGGATGGAAGCAGAACACTAAAAGCTGAAGGGTACTTGAGTATATAAGCAGAGACTGACTGAGTTACCTAAAAAGGCAGTTAAAGTTATTGGAGCCTAGCGAGATTACAAGATTGAAAGCAATCTATGATGGGGGCTAGTTTTTATTGCTGCTTTTTATTGCTATCCAATAGGATCGTGGACTAGCCTTGGCAGAAAAATCAGATCAGTTACATATAATAAAGAAATGACATTGTATTTGCATATCTGAAGGCACTTTTGCCACACACACTATTGGATAATTAAATATTTCTATGACATCATTTCATAACCATGCAAAATTTAATTATATTGAATAACTATAATTCAGCCAACAATTACTAACCATTTTTATTATTTACATGAATATACACTGTCTTCCAATTTCTCTCAGTCCACATATTTCTCCATATTCAGGTGAGGAGAACAAGAATAACACACAGCATTCAAAGAGAAGCAGAGCCAAAAGGCTGAGTGAAAGAGTAAGAAAAATAGCATCATTTGAATACAAGTAGTCCCCGATTTACTATGTGGTTCCTCTCTGGCAACTCTGTCATAACTTGGCTCTGATGTAAGTCAAGTATCTCTTTTTTCTTTTTTTTTTTTAGTTTTCATTATTATTGCCTTTTATTATCAGAATCTTTATAAATCCAGCAGTGTTTTGAATAGTAAATCATAAAATTGAACATCTGTGAGTGAACATCTGAGAATGATAACATCAGCAAATTACGCACTGCAATATATTACTAACAATAAAATGTGTAAAAAAAAATAGGATGGTCATAAGTGTGGTTCTTTATAACTTGAATGTATTGTAATTCGGGGACTACCTGTACATGAATATAGTCATGCCTGAAACAAAATCTATTCTTATTCTTCCCTCATTATATGGACCGATAAATTTCCTGTCTTACAATAAGTTACTCTGTGTTGGTGCAGAGGATTAATTATTTTTGTGTGTGGCATTTCTAGCCATGGTCTTGTAACTACCACCGAAGTGATTGAGTGGGACTGTGTGATAGAGTAATGGTGACCCACCAAGTCAACTGGTCCGTTTTGTCTTAAAAGACAGCCAATTCCAGAGCAGAGAGGAGAATCCTACTACCACCACGGGAGAACAGCCAAGAGTGGAGATTGCATCCTTTGGACCCGGGATCTCTGCGCTAAGAAGCTCCTGGAAGTTGGAGACCGAGAGAAAGAGAGCAAGCTATAACCCTGAACATGGTGAGAAGTGGTGGCAGGAGAGACCCATCAGCAGAGACCCGGCAGCAGGAGATGGCGTGGTGGGCTTCCCAGCCCACGGAGAGAGAAAGCTGAGTGCCTATGAGGAGAGGCCTAGGGCCAGGGAGAGGCGTACCTGCAAGCACAGTTGGGAAGAGGCTATCCTGATGGAAGAACTGTTTCCTGAGTGTTTCTGAGCCTGAAATGTAACTACTACTTCCCTAATAAACCCTATAATTGTAAGTATGGTCTGTGAGTTATGTGTGGCCACTGCAATGAATTATCGAACCCAGTAGAGAGTGCTTTGGGAGGGATGGTTGGCATCAGAGCGGGATTCTTTGCAATGGCTCCAGACACATGGAAGCATAGAACTTTGTAAGAGAAAGAACGAAGGGGCTTGGGAAGTAAAATTTTTGATTCATAGATGGTTACTTTAGTTGTTGTTGCCTGTAATGGCTGAAAAGCAGTACCTGGAGTGGCTTGGGGCAAAAGCCAGGCCAGATAAGCAGGATGATTGATAAGGGGCCAGGGTCTTCTGGTTGCACAAAGCCAGAGGCCCGAGGCCGTATGCATATAAATAGGAAGACAGTTAAAGTGTACAGAAGAGAAGATGCAACTGGAATGTTTAAAAACAGTTATGTGTTTAGGGTTATGTGTTTAATTGAATGAACTACGGATATTGAATGTTTCTCCTACCTAATGTTGTAATGAAGACCTGGTGGCACAGTGGTTAAGAGTTCAGCTGCCAACCAAAGGGTTGGCAATTCGAATCCACCAGCCGCTCCCTGGAAACCTTATGGGGCAGTTAAACACTCTGTCCTATAGGGTCGCTATGAGTTGGAATCTACTCGAAAGGCAACGGGTTTAGTTTTTGGTAATGTTGTAAAGCAGACCTAAACGTATGCTGGAAATGAATATTGGGTATTATAGATTACAGAGAATGTGTAACTCTGTCTTCAGTTAATACTTGATTAGATATGCTAAAAGGAAACTAGGATTTGCCGAAGGGAAACACAGGCTGTCTGAATGCAGTAACCCTGTGTATAGAGTGGGTATTTAGGCCAAAAAGCTGAGCATCACCCAGATTTTACATTTGAAAAGACATGCAGAATCACCCAGAACTGCTGAGAGAACGGCAGATTTCCATTCAAAGGAAGAATTTACAGAAAGGTGACCATTGTGCTTTTTTCGGCTCAGCTGATTGTTCTACTATGCCAGAAATGACAACTTGAAGAGGAATGCCATTACATTCATCATCAAAAAGAACATTTCAAGATCCATCCTGAGTACAGCGCTTTCAGTGATAGGATAATATCCATACACCTACAAGGAAGACCAGTTAATACGACTATTATTCAAATTTATGCAGCAACCACTAAAGCCAAAGATGAAGAAATTGAAGATTTTTACCAGCTTCTGCAGTCTGAAATTCATCGAACATGCAATCAGGATGCATTGATTATTACTGGTGATTGGAATGTGAAAGTTGGGAACAAAGAAGGATCGGTAATAGTGATAGAAAGGATGGTGATAGAAAGGATGCTGGAGATCAAATGAGAGAATTTTGCAAGACCAATGAATTCTTCATTGGAAATACCTTTTTTCACCAACATAAATTGCGACTATACACGTGGACCTCGCCAGATGGAATACACAGATATCAAATCGACTACATCTGTGGAAAGACAATGGAAAAGCTCAATATCATCATTCAGAACAAGGCCAGGGGCCGCCTGTGGAACAGACCATCAATTGCTCATATGCAAGTTCAAGTTGAAACTGAAGAAAATTAGAACACATCCAAGAGAGCCAAAGTACAACCTTGAGTATATCAAACCTGAGTTTAGAGACCATCTCAAGAACACATGTGATGCGTTGAACACTAATGACCAAAGACCAGACGAGTTGTGGAATGACATCAAGGACATCATACATGAAGAAAGCAAGAGGTCATTAAAAAGACAGGGGAGAAAGAAAAGACCAAAATGAATGTCAGAAGAAACTCTGAAACTTGCTCTTGAACATCGAGTAGCTAAAGCAAAAGGAAGAAATGATGAAGCAAAAGAGCTGAACAGAAGATTTCAAAGGGCGGCTCGAGAAGAAAAAGTAAAGTATTATAATGACAGGTGCAAAGAGCTGGAGATAGAAAACCAAAAGGGAAGGACACGCTCGGAATTTCTCAAGCTGAAAGAACTGGAGAAAAAATTCAAGCCTCGAGTTGCAATATTGAAGGATTCCTTGGGCAAAATATTCCACATAGCAGAAACATCAAAAGAAGATGGAAGGAATACACAGGGTCACTGTACCAAAAAGAATTGGTCGACGTTCAACCATTTCAAGAGGTAGCATATGATCAGGAACCAATGGTACTGAAGGAAGAAGTCCAAGCTGCACTGAAGGCATTGGGGAAAAACAAGCCTCCAGGAATTGATGGATTATCAATTGAGACATTTCAACAAATGAATGCAGCACTGGAAGTGCTCTCTCGTCTATGCCAAGAAATTTGGAAGACAACTACCTGGCCAACTGACTGGAAGAGATCCATATTTATGCCTATTCCCAAGAAAGGTGATCCAACTAAATGCAGAAATTATCGAATAACATCATTAATATCACGCACAAGTAAAATTTTGTTGAAGATCTTTCAAAAGCCATTGCAGCAGTATATCAACAGGGAACTGCCAGAAATTCAAGCCAGATTCAGAAGAGGACGTGGAACCAGGGATATCATTGCTGATGTCAGATGGATCTTGGCTGAAAACAGAGAATACCAATACGATGTTTACCTGTGTTTTATTGTCTACTCAGAGGCATTCAACTGTGGATCGTAACAAATTAGGGATAGCATTGTGAAGAACAGGAATTCCAGAACACTTAATTGTGCTCATGAGGAACCTGTACATAGATCAAGAGGCAGTTGTTCAAACAGAACAAGGGGATACTGCATGGTTTAAAGTCAGGAAGGGTGTGCATAAGAGTTGTATCCTTTCACCATACCTATTCAATCTGTATGCTGAGCAAATACTCCTAGAAGCTGGATTATATTAAGAAGAATGGGACATCAGGATTGGAGGAAGACTTATTAACAACCTGATTTATGCAGATGACACAACCTTGCTTGCTGAAAGTGAAGAGGACTTGAAGCATTTACTGATGAAGATCAAAGACCACAGCCTACAGTATGGATTACAGCTCAACATAAAGAAAACAAAAATCCTCACAACTGGACCAATAAGCAACATCATGATAAATGGAGAAAAGATTGAAGTTGTCAAGGATTTCATTTTACTTGGATCCACAATCAATACCCATGGAAACAGCAGTCAAGAAATCATAAGATGCATTGCGCTGGGCAAATCTGCTGCAAAAGACCTCTTTAAAATGTTGAAAAGGAAAGATGTCACCTTGAAGACTAAGGTGTGCCTGACTCAAGCCATAGTATTTTCTATCGCATCATATACGTGCGAAAGCTGGACAATGAATAAGGAAGACTGAAGAATTGACGTCTTTGAATTGTGGTGTCGGCGAAGAATATTGAATATACCATGGACTTCCAGAAGAACGAACAAATCTGTCTTGGCAGAAGTACAGCCAGAATGCTCCTTAGAAGCAAGGATGGCAAGATTACGTCTTACATAGTTTGGACATGTTGTCAGGAGGCATCAGTCCCTGGAGAAGGACATCATGCTTGGTAAAGTACAGGGTCAGTGAAAAAGAGGAATACCCTCAATGAGATGGATTGACACACTGGCTGCCATCAATGGACTCAAGCATAACAACAATTGTGGGCATGGCACAGGTCTGGGCAGTGTTTTATTCGGTTGTACATAGGGTGGCTATAAGTTGGAAGCAACTCAACAGCACCTAACAACAACAATGTTGTGCTTTTTGAATTTCAAGCAAGTGGTTTGCTGTTGTATGCATCGAGGTTGGAAAAGTCAGTGTCCATCAGAAAGAATCCCCTTCCAGGACTGGAAGTTAAAGGGAGCCAGTGAGTAGACAGCTTGGTCTACTTACTTGTGGTGACCACCTGGGTCCACTAATGAGTGGAAGTGGGGGAAGTGCAGCAATGAAGCGACGGGCTGGGTTTGGACATGTTCCGTTTGCACCCATTGACACAGCCCACGGGGGCTAGAGATGAGAGATAGAGGACGGACTGACTGGTCAGAAGTAAAGCCAGTTGTATGTGGACTCCTAAGTTTACAGGTGGAACACACTGACCTAGCATAAGGGGGCTAGGGATGAGAGCGTGTGAATGGGGTTGTCTGAAGTGCCGGAAGGCGTGTGTGAACTCTCGAGCCTAAGGCAGCTACCCATGGTGACCTAGCTTGGATGGCTAGGGATGAGATGACCAGAACCCCGCCGAATGAAGAGAAAGATGTTTGACACCAAGAGTTGGTGTAGATTGCTGCAATTTGATGGCTTGCTCTGGACTGGACTTTGCTTATGGTTGCAGATGCTCAAAGTCCTAACCAGACAAGAGATTCTTCAAGACATGCTTGTCTCCTCAGAGAACTGGTTTATTAGCGATGGGCAATTTAAACATTGGCTATCTAAAATGGGTAAAAGTGTGTGGCTGGCTTACACACTTTCATAGGTGTGCTTACACTCAAAATGAAGGGGAAAAGGGAGGATCCCCACTGAATAGATTCCTCTTTTCCTGATGAGTCTGGGACAGAGAGGGTGAGCGAAGATGCTGATAGGATTATATGATTCAGCTGTGAGTGCTAATTGTTAACAGGGTTGACTGTGATTGTAAAAACTGTTAATTGTAGAAGCTGTAAGTATAAAAGAGTGAACTAAGGGAAAGGCACTGCTGGATTAGAGTACAGTGGCCGAACCTAAAGTCCCTTAAAGGTTTTGCTATGCTGATACCTCGTGAGGCTCAGAGCAAGGGAATAATCTTCTCTCAGTTGAATTTTGTCAGAGGCCATAAAGAGGGAAGACAAGATGACTTTTGGAAAACCTGACCAGATCAGATGGAAACCCACAGCAGACCTGAATGGCTAGTACCTGAGTAAACTCACCCTTTGGACTCTTTGCCCTATTGAAGGACTAATCATTAATGACCGTTTGGGGCTGGTAAAATGGTTGGGAGGGGGAAGTTATCCTCCAAATATGAAAGAACCATGGCTAGAAAAGCCAGGGTGTGGCCTGCAGTGGATTAATTACTTTTGTATGTGGCCTTTCTAGCCATGGTCTTATAACTCCCACCCAGGTGATTGGGCGGAGCTGTGTGATGGGGTAATTGTGGCCCACTGAGGGAATTGATCAATTTTGCCTTAAAATGGAGCCAATTCCAGAGCAGAGAGGAGAATTCTACCACCACCAAGGAAGAAGAGCCAGGAATGGAGATTGCGTTCTTTGGACCCAGGATCCCTGTGCTGAGAAGCTCCTGGAAGCAGGAGACCGAGAGAGAGAGAGCAAGCTGGAACCCTGAAGATGGTGAGAAGCCATAGCAGGAGAGACCTGGCAGCAGAGACCAGGCATCAGGAGATGGCTTGGTGGGCTTCCCAGCCAACAGAGAGAGAAAGTTGATTGCCTTTGCGGAGAGGCCTCGGGCCAGGGAGAGGCGTGCCTGCTAGCAAGGTTGGGAAGGGGCTATCCTGATGGCAGAACTATATCTTAAGTGTTCCTTAGCCTGAATTGTAACTGTTATTTCCCTAATAAACCCTGTAATTGTAAGTATGGTCTATAAGTTCTGCATGGCCATTGCAATGAATTATTGAACACAGTAGAGAGTGCTGTGGGAGGGACGGTTGGTGTAAGAATTGGTAAAGATGGTGGAGAGAGGAGGCTGTCTGACCTCCACCTTATAGGAATCAGCCTTGGGCTATTGATCTTGGTTCTCCTTCCTCCTTGTGAAGTTAAAGGAGGTCAGACGCTGCCCCCACACCATTTTTACAGTTGGATTGTTGTCACTTATATTCAAAAGAATCTTGAATAACAGTATTTTATATTGATGTATATGGTCTCTTAACATAATGATGATGCATATCAAAAGTTATATTTACAAAATATGACAGTTGCATATTTTGTAAATATTTGTACCAGGTTTAGTATCATTTTTTGTAGGGATGTGTTTTAGTTTCCTAGTGCTGTTGTAACAGAAATGCCACAAATGAGTGGCTTTAAAAAACAGAAATTCATTTTCTCACAGTTAAGGAGGTTAGAAGTCTGAATTCAGAGTATGGTTCTAGGAGAACGTCCTTTGTCTATTTCAACTTCTAGTAGCCAGCAATCCTGGATTCCTTGGTGATCTTCATGTGGCATCTATCTTCCCCCTTGTTTGTGCTTGCTTGTCTCTGTGTCTATGCTGCTCCTTATAACTCAAAAGTGATTAGGTTTAGGACATACCCAATACTGCTATGGCCTCATTATCATAACAAAGAAAACCCTATTTCTACATGGGATTACATCCACAAGTATAGGGGTTAGGATTCCAACACATATTTTTGGAAGACACAATTTAATCCATAACAAGATGTTCTAAAACCATATATGTCATATTATGGTCTTTTTCTTCTGTGATTTCTTCTTTGCTTATCGTTGTGTGCCTTCAAGTTGATCTCAACTCATAGTGACCCTAGAGGACAGAATAGAACTGCCCCTTAGGGTTTTCTAGGCTGTAATCTTTAAGGGAACAGTTCGACAGGTCTTTTCTCCCACAGAGCCAAAAGGTATGAACCTCTCACCTTTCGGTTAGCATCCTAGCACTTAACCATTGTGCCACCAGGGCTCCTCCTTCTTTGCTTAGAAAGTTAGAAATACCTTACTGAACAGAGATCAAAACCTGGATTGAACTACAGTTCTTTCATTTATTTTATGATTTCCTTATTATTATAATGAAATTATCATTATTATTATAACTAAATATTTTAATTATTTTAAAGAAACTCTCAGACATCATATAATTTCATTCATAGATACTTCAATATATATTTTAAAGATAAGGACTCTTTTTTTTTTTTAACACAACCACAATGTATTATCCCATCTAAACTCAATAACTCCTTAAGGTGATACAATTCCAGCCAATATTAAAATGTTCCTGATTGATTTAATATATATTTTTACAGTTTGTTTTATCAGTCAAGATCTAAATAAAGTCCACACATTGCATTTGGTTAATATGTCTCTTAAGTCTCTTTTATTCAGTATAGTTCCCCTTCCCTTTCAATTACTTATTGGTGAAACTAGGTCATTTGTCTTGCAGAATTTTCCACATTCTGGATTTGCATGATTGCATCCTCTTGGTGAAATTTAGCCTTCTTTTTGCTCGGCACTTCCTGTAATATGATAGGTAGATTTAAAAACTTGATCATAATTAGGTTTGTTTCTATGAAAAGAGTGCTTCCTAGGTGGTGCTGAGTACTTCTATTACCTTATATCAGGTGGCAAATAATGTCTAGTTGTCTCACTTTTGTAATGTTACATTTGATTAGATTCAGAAGATATAGACCTGGCATATGCATTATAAAGTTATGTGTCAGCCTTTCACCCTAACTTTTTAGTAGACATTGACTATCATCATCTAGACTCCTTCTTCCACTCCCACTATTTTACTGCTAAACTTTGTGTATTCTTATGCTTTGGAGGTCTCTCTCTCTCTCTCTCTTTTTTACAGTGCATTTACATTTATAGCTTTATTTCTCAACATCTGGTGAGTTATGAGGTTAAATATATTTTTAAAATAAATTATTTTTTGTTGTTGTTGAAAATATACACAGCAGAACATAAACCAATGTAACACTTTCTACATTTACAAGTCATTGATATTCATTACATTCTTCAAGTTATACAATTCTCACCCTACTTTTCCAAATTATTCCTCCCCCATTAACATAAACTCACAGCCCCCTAAGTTTCCTATCTACTCTTTCCTGTTGTTTTTGTCAGTTTGATCCCATATAGTTAGTTCTTTAAAAGAGCACGATGCTCAAGGCAGACATTCTTTACTAATTAAGTTAAATTACTGTTTGGTTTAAAGGAGCTTAGCTGCTAACCAAAAGGTAAGCAGTTCAAATCCACCAGCTGCTCTTTGGAAACCCTATGGGGCAGTTCTACTCTGTCCTATAGGGTCACTATGAGTCAGAATTGACTTGATAGCAACGGGTTTTGTTTTGTTTTTGGTTTCAGGGAATATTTTTGGTTTAAGGTTTAAAGATTATCTCAGGGCAATAGTTTTAGGGGTTCATCCAGCCTCAATGGCTCCAGAAAGTCTGCATTACATGAGAATTTGAAATTCTGTTCTATATTTTCCCCTTTTGATCAGGATTCTTCTATAGAATCTTTTATCAAAACATTTGGTAACTATATCTGGTCAAAATCCAGTTCTTACCATCTCATGGCAAAGGAAGTAGTTGTTTATAGAGGCAATTAGCCACACATTCCATTTCCTCCTATTCCTGATTCTCCTTCCTCTGTTCCAGGCAAATAGAGACCAGTTGTGTACTTCGGATGGCCGTTCGCAAGCTTTTAAGACCCTAGGCACTACACAATGAACTAGGAGGTAGAGGAAAAGCACTAAACACAACATTAGAACAATTAACTGGGATACCCCATGACACCATGACCATAAACCTCTGAACTAAGGAACCAAATCCCATTATTGGTTGTACATAAGTGATGTCAGTAGTTGCTCTTTTTTTGTTTTTGTAAATATATATATGACACAGCATTAGCCAATTCAGCTTTTTACAGGTGTCATGGATTGAATTGTATCCCCCAAAAAATGTGTGTAGCAACTTGGCTAGGTCATGATTCCCAGTATTGTATGATTGTCTTATCTGACGTGATTTCCTTATATGTTGTAAACTCTATCACTATGATGAGATTATACATGATCTCCTTATGTGTTGTAAATTCTATCACTGAGATGAGGTTATACTGATGAGGTTGACAAGATTAGATAGTGTCTTAATGCAATCTCTTTTGAGATATAAAAAACAGAAGCGAGCAGAGACACATGGGAACCTCACACCACCAAGAAAGCAGTGCCGGGAGCAGAGCACTTCCTTTGGACCTGAGGTTCCTGCACAGAGATGCTCCCAGACCAAGGAAAGACTGATGACAAGGAACTTTCCTCCAGAGCCGACAGAGAGAAAGCCTTCTCCTGGAGCTGACACCCTGAATTTGGACTTGTAGCCTACTGGACTGTGAGAGAATAAACTTCTCTTTGTTAAAGCCATCCACTTTGTGGTATTTCTGTTAGAGCAAGCACAAGATGACTAAGACAACAGGTGTATAACTTATTAACATCAATTAAATTAATTTGTTGTGCAACTCTTACCCTTAATCAATGCAAATTTTCCATCACTGTAAACAGGAACTGTGCTCCATAAAAAATTACCCATCCCCCCTTTCCCACTTCCTCATGCCCCTGGTAACCACAAATAGACTTTGGTCTCTATACATTTGCCTGTTCTTGTCTTTTTAAATAAATGAGGTAATACACTATTTGTCCTTTTGTAGTTGATTTATTTCACTCAGCATAATGTCCTCAAGCTTCATCCATGTTGTAGCATGTATCAGGACTTCTTTTCTCTTTCTGGCCAGTAGTATTCCATTGTATATATGTACCATATTTTGTTTATCCATTCTTTAGTTGATAGGCATTTAGATTGTTTCTACGTTTTGGCTACTGTTAATACTGCTGCAGTGAACATTGGTGTACATATGTCTGTTCTGTCACTGCTTTCAAGTCCTTTGCATATATTCCCAGCAGTGGAATTGCTGAGTTATATGGTAGTTCTATTTTTAGTTTTTTGAGGAACCGCCACAGTTTTTTCCACAACGTCTGTACCATTTTGCACTTCCACAAGCAATGTATAAGGGTTTCAGTTTCTGCACATTCTCACTAATATTTGTTATTTTCTGTTTGTTTGTTTTTAAATCTTAGCCATCCTAGTGGAAGTAAAATGGTATGTCCTTGTGGTTTTGATTTCAATCTCCCTGATAGCTAATGATGTTGTGCAACTTGTCATGTGATTGGTGGCCATTTGAACATCTTCTTTGGGGAAATATCTATTCAAGTCCTTTGCCCGTTTTTGATTGTTTGTCTTATTGTTAAGTTGTAGAAGTTTTATATATGTTTTGATTATTAGGTTCTTTTCGGATATATGGTTTCTGAGGCTATTCTCCCAGTTGATAGCTTGTCTTTTCACTTTTTTTGTAATGTCTTTTGGTGAACAAAATATTTAATTTTTATGATATCCTATTTATTTTGTCTTTTGCTCCTCATGTTTTTGTTGTTATATCAGATACTTGGTTGTTAAAACTAGACCCGACCGCCTTGCCCTCGTATTTTCTTTAAGAATTTTATGGTTTTAGTTTTCACATTTAGATCCTTAATCCCTTTGAATTTGTTTTTTGTACCATGTGAAGCATGGATCCTGTTTAATTTTTCTACATGTAGAAATCTAATTTACCCAGCACCATTTATTGAGGAGACTCTTCTTTCCCCTTGAATGGACTTAGCACACTTGTCAAAAATCAGTTGACCATAGATGTGTGGGTTTCTGTCTGGACTCTGAAATCTATTCCATTTTTCTGTGTGTCTGCTGTTATACCAGTACCAAGCATTTTGTTTTAAAATCAGGAAGTGTGAGTCTTCCTACTTTGTTCTTCTCCTTCAAAATTGTTTTAGCTATTTATGGCCTCTTTCCATTCCACATAAAGTTGAGGATTGATTTTTCCATTTCTGTAAAGAGAGCCGTTGGAATTTTGATTAGGATTGAATTGAATGCTTTGGGTAGTATTGACGTGTTAAGAAGATTAAGTCTTCCAATCCATGAACATAGAGCAACTTTCATTTATTTGAATCTTTTTGCATCTCTTTCAGTGGTGTTTTACAATTTTCATTGTATAAGTCTTTCACATCCCTGGTTAAATTGATTACTAGATATTTTATTTTTTTAGATGCTATTGTAATTGGAATCATTTCCCTAATTTCCCTTTCAAATTTCTCATTGCTGGTGTATAGAAACCCAACTTACTTTTGTTTATTGACTTTGTACCCTGCAACTTTGCTGAATTTGTCTATTAGCTCTAGAATCTTTCTTGTGGATTCTTTGGGATTTTCTCTATATATAGAATCATGTCATCTGTGAATAGAGATCATTTTACTTCTTTTCTGATTTGGATACCTTTTATTTCTATTTATTGTCTTGTTGCCGTGGCTAGGACTTGTAATACAATATTGAATAGGAGTAGCAAGAGAGGACACCCTTGCCTTGTTCCTGATTTCAAGGAAAAAGCTCTCAATACTTCTACATTAAATATAATGTTGGCTGTTGGTTTTTCATATATACTCTTAATCATATTGAGGAACTTCCATCCTATTCCAATCTTGTTGAAGGTTTTCATCAACAGTGGGTGTAGGATTTTATCAAATGCCTTTTCTGCATCAACAGAGATGATCATGTGGTTCTTTTCCTTTGTTCTATTGATGTAGTGTGTTACATTCATTGATTTTCTAATGTTGAACCATCTTCTCATTCCTGGAATAATTCCCACTTGGTCATGGTGTATGACTCTTTAAATATGCGATTGGATTCTGTTCACTAGTATTTTGTTGAGGATTTTTATATCTATGTTCATAAAGGATATTGGCCTATTGTTTTCTTTTCTCGTGGTTTCTTTGTTTTGTTTGGTATCAGGGTTATGTTTGCTTCATATAATGAATTAGGGAGTATTCCTTCCTTTTCTTTTGGAAGAGTTTAAACAGGATTGGTGTCAATTCTTCTCTAAATGTTTGTAGAATTCCCCAGTGAAGACATCTGGCCCAGGACTTTATTTCATTGGGAAATTTTTTATCACTGATTCTATCTCTTCTATTTCCTCTTGAGTCAGCTTGGATAGATTGTGTACTTCTAAGAATTTGTCCATTTTGTCTAGGTTATCCAGTTTGTTGCTGTCCAGTTGTTCATAGTATTCTGTCATAATTTTTTTTTTTATTTCTATCCAGCCAGTGGTGATGTCTTCACTTTCATTTCTTATTTTGGTTATTTGCAGTTTTCTCTTTTTTCTTTCATCAGTCTAGCTAAAGATTTGCCAACTTTATTGATCTTTTTAAAGAAGCAGCTTCTGGTCTTGTTTATTCTTTTTTTTTCTGCTTTAGATTTTATTTATTTAAGCTCTAATATTTGTTATTTCATTTCTTGTAGTAGATTTAGGCTTAATTTTCTCTTCTCTTTCTAGTTCCTCAAGTTGTAGAGTTAGGCTGATGATTTGAGATCTTTTTATACACAGGCACTTATTTCTATAACTTCCCCTCTGAGTACTGCCTTCTTGGCATTCCATAAGTTTTGGAATGTTGTGCTTTCATTTTTATTTGATTCTAAGTAATTCGTGATTCTCTTTTGATTTCTTCCTTGACCCATTGGTAGTTTAATAGTGTGTTGTTTAATTTCCATATGTTTGTATATTTTTCTTTTTCTTTTTTTTCTGTTATTGATTTCTAGTTTCACTCCATTGTGGTCAGAGAAAATACTTTGTGTGATTTCATTATTTTTAAATTTGTTGAGACTTGCTTTGTGGCCTAACACATGGTCTATCCTAGAGAATGATTCATGTATACTGGAGATCAAAGTATATTGTGCTGATGTTGGTTGAAGTGTTCTCTGTGTCTGTTACATCTAGATGGTTTATAGTGTCCTTCAGATTCTCTGTTTTCTTGTTCTTCTTTCTAGATATTCTGTCTAATATTGAAAGTGATGTATTGAAGTTTCCAAGTATTATTGTAGTGCTGTATATTTCTCCCTTCAATTCTATCAGTGTTTGCTTTATATATTTAGGAGCTCCAAAGTTGGGTGCATATATATTTATGATTGTTAAGTCTTCTTGATGAATTGACCCTTTTATCACTATATAATGCCCATCTTTATCTCTTCTAACAGATTTTGTCTTCAAGTCTACTTTATCTGATATTAAGATTGCCACCCTAGCTCTCTTTTAGTTATTATTTGCATGGTATTTTTTTTTTTTTCCGTTCTTTCACTTTCGATCTATTTGTGTCCTTAGGTCTAAAGTGTGTCTCTTGTAAACAGCATATAGTTGGATTAGTTGTTTTTTTTTTTTTAAATCCCTTCTGCTATTTTCAGCCTTTTGACTGGAGCATTTAGTCCATTTACATTCACTGTAATTACTGATAAGAAAGGAGTTATTTCTACCATTTTGTTGTTTTTTGTATGTCTTAATCCTTCTTTGTCTTTTTCTTTTAGTGCCGCCTACTTTTGTGTTTTGTTGATTGACTGCAGTGAGCCACTTTTGTTCCCTTCTCCTTTCCTTTTGTGTATGTTTTTTAGATATTTCTTTGTGGTTTCCATGAATATTACATTTGACGTATTTGCATTTATAACATCCTAGGGTATTAGTCGAAATCAACTCGATGGCAGTTTTTTTGGGTGGGCGTTTTAGGGTAAGTTGATATCAATTTGATTTCAGTAACATACAAGAAAACTGCACCTATACCATCCCCTCCCATTTTGTTGTTATCACTGATTGCATCTTTATATTTCACGTGCCCTGTAACATATTTTATCCTTGTCTTTCATACATTTGCTGTTAAATAGCATGAATGACAAAACAATTAGAATTATACGTATAAATACCTTATTTCTAGTCCTTATGCTTGTGCATGCAATTACATTTACTAGAGATCTTTCTTTTTATGTATGGCTTTGAATTACTTTCTAGTGTCTTTTCATTTCCATCTGCAGGACTGCCATTAGTAATTTTTGTAGGGTGGGTCTGGTAAAAATGAAATCTCTCAGCTTCTCTTTGTCTAGGGATGTTTCAATTTCACCCTCATTCTTGAAGGGCTATTTCACTGGGTATAGTATTCTTGGCTGACAATTTTATTCTTTCAGCACTTTAATTATATCATTCCATTGCCTTCTGGCCTCCAATGTCTCTGAAGAAAAATCGGCACTTAATTTTATTGGAGATTGTCATGGATTGAGTTGTGCCCCCCCAAAATACGTGTTAACTTGGTTAGGCCATGATTCCCAGTACTGTGCGGTTGCCCTCCATTTTGTGATTGTAATTTTTCTGTGCGTTGTAAATCCTAATCTCTGCCTGTGGTTAATGAGACAAAAGTAGCTTATGTTAAAGAGGATTAGGGTGGGATTATAACACATTTACTAAGGTCACATCCCTGATCCAATGTAAAGGGAGTTTCCCTGGGGTATGGCCTGCACCACCTTTTATCTTACAAGAGATGAAAGGCAAGGGAAGTGAGCAGAGAGCTAGGGACCTCATACCACCAAGAAAGCAGCACCGGCAGCAGAGTGCATCCTCTGGACCTGAGGTTCCTGTGTACAGAAGCTCCTAGTCCATGGGAAGATTGATGAGAAGGACCTTCCTCCAGAGCCCAGAGAGATAAAGACTTCCCCTGGAGCTGATGCCCTGAATTTGGATTTCTAGCCTACTTTACTATGAGGAAATAAATATCTCTTTGTTAAAGCCATCTGCTTGTGGTATTTCTGTTATAGCAGCATGAGATGACTAAGACAGGGATCCTTTATATGTGACTGTTCACTTCTCTCTTTTATATGTGACTGTTCACTTCTCTCTCACAGCTCTCGGCATTCTCTCTTTATATTTACTTTTTAAGAGTCTGATTATAATGTGTCTCAGTATAGATCTCTTTGGGTTTATACTGCTTCTTTGAGCTTCTTGGATTTGTAGGTTCATGTCCTTCATCAGATTGGAGAAATTTTCTGTTATTATTTTTTCAAATATTCTTTCTACCTCTTTCTTTCATCTCCTTCTGGAATTCCCATGATGTATGTATTAGGTCTCTTAATTTTGTCCCATAATTCCATTAAACTGTGCTCAGCAGTCTTGAGCCTCTGTTCTTGTTGCTCTTCAGACTCTGTAATTTCAAATATCTTATCTAATTTGCTGATTCTTTCTTCTGACTGGTTAAATCAGTTGTTAATTCTTCCATTGTGTTTCTCATTTCAGTTATTGTCTCTTTCAGTTGCAATATTTCTGTTTAGTTTCTTTTTAGAGTGTCTGTTTTCTTTTTTTAAAATCCTCATTTTGTTCATGCATCATTTTCCTTATTTCTTTTAGATCTTTGTTTATGTTTTTTTCTTAGTTCTTTGATTATGTTTAACATTGTTGTATTATATTCTTCCATTCATTTCATTATTTGGTCTTCCATACATGTGATTTTACTCTCTTCATTATGTTCATTTGGTTGGGCCATTGTTTCTCTTATCTTTGTGTGTCTTGTGATTTTTTGGGGGGCATTGGAATTTTTTAGGGTATTAGCTTTCTCAGTTCTGCCCATTATTAGCTGTTTTTACCCACAGTATTTTCTGTGAGAAACTCTTAGGCTGGAAGATCCTTCAGCCTTTGCTTACTGCTTCATCTCTCTCACTGTGATAGCCCCTTCGCCCTCCCTGATTTAATTAGGATCCAAATGTTCCAGATATTGGTTTTCAAATTTTGATATCTCCTAAATACACCACAGAACATGTAGTGATCAATCTGTTCACCAGAGGATGGAACCACTCATGTGGAATATCATGTACTACTAATCAATCTGTCCAACAGATGGTGCATTCCTCTCTCTCTGGTTATTACTCCCTCCTCTGCTCTGTTTCTGCAACCATGTTTTCATTTATAAAGCCCACACCAAGTGAGCCCCCTGTGGGGTATGGGGTTGCCCTCCAATTTTGCCTGAGACTTCCTGCTCTTTGGGGGCTGCTTATATCTGAGCTGGCATACACGGTACACACAAACAGACTTTCCTTCTGTATCAGGAGGAGGAGGAGGGGCTGGCACTCCCCAGATGGACCTCCAAGGGATCTGTCTTGCTGATTTCAGAGCCCCAGCAGCCTTGTAGTGGTTGGGGGAACAGTCTCCACTTAAGTGACCGACCTCCTAGCTCTACTGCAGGTGATGTTCTGTACGAGTTCATATCATCCAGCAGCCAACAACTACTGGGTGAGAAAGGTGCTGTCACACTGCAAACAGACCCCTAGGGTGTCTGTCTTGTTGCTACCAGAGCCCCTCTGGTAGTATGTTAGCAGTGTATGCAGATTTCATTCAAGGTACCTATTTCCTAGCACACAGCAGCCTCAGTCAGCAGTCCTTAGTGCCTACCAAAAGGGAGAGCAAACTGATTTGAACAGACCCTCAGGGAGATCTGTCCCATTGGTTTCAGAGGCTTGAGCTATGGGGTTCACAGACAGGCAGGCAGATTGCTGGCTATGAGAACAGGCTCCACTACAGGGGGCCTTCTGTAGCAATTCCAAGCAGCCTGGAAACTGACAGTTACTGGGTGGGAGAAGGCTGTCACACTCTGAACAGATTCTCAAGGGAGGTCTGCCTTGTTGCTATCAGAGCCCTCCAGTAGTATGTTGTCTGTGAATGCAGGCTCCACTAGAGGTACCTGCTTCCTAGAACACAGCAGCCCCAGTCAGCAGTCCTCAGCTTGAACTGGAAGAGTGGGCACACAGACCCACACTGATCCCCAGGGAGATTTGTCCCATTGATTTTGAAGGCCTGAGTTATGGGTTGTACAGGCAGAATTCTGGCTATGAGAACAGATTCGACTCCAGGGGTCTTATGTAGCAATTCCCATCAGCCTGGCAGCCAACAGTACTGGGTAGGGGGAAGGGCTGGCATGCTGACTAGACCCTCAGGGAGGTCTGCCTTATTAATTTTAGAGCAGAAGCTTGGGGTCCTGTCTCTGCACAGGCAGGAGTGTGGTGGTTAAGGAAGCAAGCTCCTTTTCTGGGGTGCTTCCCCAGTTCACAGCTGCTGGTTGTCTGTGTGTCTGGGGGAAGGAGCAGGGATGGTGGGAGAAACAATTTTTCTACCTTATGTGACTTCTTGTTGACTCACTGATACTTTCCCCTCTGTATTTGCCCACTCCTGTCCTCTGCTCCCTGATTCAGAGTCCCTCAAGGCTGGACACAGCTTTCTTGTTATATTTCTTGTTGTATTTATGGGGGAGGATCAGAATGATGATCTGTTTACCCTGCCATCTTCCCAGAATCCCACTGGAGTTTTCTTCTTAAAACAGTATACAGTTGGATTTTCTTTTTGCTATAGTCGTATACTCTTTTACCTTTTACATTGAACATTTAGCCCATTTACAATTAATGAAATTACTGATATATTTGAGTTTAAATGCACCATATTATGTTGTGCTTTTTATTTGTGCTTTGTTCCTTTTTTCTCTCCTTTTTGCCTTGTTTTGTACTGAATAAATTTTTATCAGTCTATTTTTTTCTCTACTAGTTTGGAAATTGTACTCTCTGTTTATATTTTTGGAGTCCTGGTGGAATAGTGGTTAAGAGCTTGGTTGCTAATCAAAGGTCAGTGGTTCAAATCCACCAGTCACTCCTTGGAAACCCTATGGGGCAGTTCTACTCTGTCCTATAGGGTCGCTATGAGTCGGAATTGACTAGACAGCAATGGTTTTCTGGGTTTATATTTTATATGGGTAATCTAGAATCTACACATACTCTTAATGAGATCTTAGTATAATCAAAACCTTTTTTATCCTTTCTGACAGGACAAGAACCTTAGAACACTTCCACTCAATGTAACCACTACCAAAGAATATGTCATTTTTTCTCACTTATTTTAATTATATATTTTTAATCCCCAAGGATATTATTATGATTATTACTTTATGCAGTCTGTGCTCATTTAGATTTATTCATATACCTACCATTTTATTTAGTCTTTTTTTAGTCTTGCATCTCAGATCTTTCATCTTAGATTACTTTCCTTCTACCTAGAGCATATCCTTTGAAGTTCTGCTGCTGGAAAAATTTTAGGTTTTATTGCCTACAGAATTCTTTATTTCCCCTTCATTCTTAAAATGTATTTGCATGGTTTAGAATTGTGTTTCAGCAGCTATTTTCTTTCAGCATATTGAGGATGTTATTTCACAGTCTTATGAACACCTTTGCAATTGAAAAGTCAATTTTATAGTTAACTATCACCTTTTGAAGATACTCCAACTTTTTTTTTCTCTGACTGTTTTTAGAAATCCTCTTCATTTTGGTGTTTTGAAATTTCACTGAAATATATCTTATTGTCTTAATATGGGTCTTCTAGAGGAGTAAAATTACTTAAGTGGAAGGCACCTGAATTTTTGTTGGATTAATATCACACCCTCTGACACACAAATGTCTTACCAATAAGTCTAGAGTCATTGATACTTCTTTCTTCCTAGGTCTAATCAGCATTATGTCATCAATGAAATGTATGATGTTTTGTGGAAAAGAAAGGTGATCATGTTCTCTGCGAACTAAATTATGACATAGGGCGAAGACTTGATATACCCCTAAGGAGCCCTGGTGGCATAGTAGTTAAGATATTGGCTGCTAACCAAAAGACTGGCAGTTTGAATCCACCAGCTACTCCTTGGAAATGCTATGGGGCAGTGCTACTCTGTCCTATAGGGTCACTATGAGTCAGAATCAACTTGATGGAAAAGGGTAGAGGTAGGACAAGGGACGGTGTACTGCTGGCCTTGATAGTTGAAGACAAACTGATTCTGATGGTCTTTACAAACAAGTATTGAGAAAAAGGCATTGGCCAGATCATTACCTGTGTATCAGGCACCAGGAGATGTATTAGTTTTCTCAAACAATGAAACCACATCTGGAACAGCAGCTGCAATTGGAGTCACCACCTGGTTAAGTTTACAATAATCCACTGTCATTTTTCAAGATCCATCTGTTTACTGCAAAAGCCAAACAGATGAGTTGAATTGGGATGTGGGAATCACCACCCCTGCATTCTTCAAGTCCTTGATGGTGGCAGTAATCTCTGCACTCTCTCCAGCATGCTGTATTGCTTTCGGTTTACAATTTTCCTAAATAGAGGCAGTTCTAATGGCTTCCACTTGGCCTTTCCTACCGTAATAGCCCTTACTCCATATGTCAGGGATCCAGTGTCAGGATTGTACCAGTTGCTTAACGTGTCTAATTCCAATTATGCATTCTAGAACTGTTGACAGGTTCGGGGAGCCATTGGACCCACAGTGAGATGAAACTGAGCTAAGAATCCAATAATAACCAGACCTCCATATGCCCTTACTCTGATTGATGGGCCACAGTGATGTTTTAGGTCCCCTGGAATTACTGTCAACTCAGAGACAGTGTCCAGTAATCTCTGAAAATTCTGATTATTTCTTTTTCTCCAATGAACAGTCACTCTGGTAAAAGGCTAGATCCCTTTCAGGAATGACTGGGATAAAGATTAAACAGTATCAATTTTTGGCAATGTAGTGAGGTCCTTCCTCAAGGGAACCCTGCCTGCCCTTCATTCAAAGGGTTGTATGTTGTAAACTGGCTCAAGTCTGGGAATTGACTGAGAGATTGTTACTCTCTATTTTGACGATTCAAGTTAAACCGCCATTCGCTTGACCCATAACTCTTTGGCTTATACAAATTAAGTAAATATTTAGTACGTTTGCTATCTATTTCACTCCGAGGGGTGCCATGACTAATATCCAACACCATAGGTCCATACGAGTTAAACTATTCCAATTACTGCTTTTACTCTGCTGTACATTACAGTAACCATGCCCATTTTGTATTTGGCAATTAAGTGCCACCGCTTGGCCCCTGCCAACCCGAGATCAAATTTTCCCCATTGTAGTTGGGTTTCCCAATTCAATGAGGGCCGTTCTCACTATAATATCTGACCTACATAGACAAGTAATCACAGCAGTCTTCAAGGATACTGTGACTCCCTCCACAAATTTATTCCAAACAGTTGTGGTGAAAGGTGTGACCTCTAGGCACTCCCTGGGTGGGTGTGTGGGTCTGACATGATAAATGCAGTCTAACATTCCAATTTCCATAATCCTTTGATTACTTTCTTCTACAGTATATACCAAGGCAGTTCTGGCATTTCAACTTCATTTCATGTAGGCCACCTTTTGGACCATGTTTCAGTCAACCAACCAAATAAACTGTTAAATCCTTTTCTAACCCCTTGAGCTGAAACAATGAATTAATAATCTCTGCTTAGTGGGCCCATATCAATAAACACAGCTGATTCAACTTTATGTTCCTTGCACCATTATCCCATACCCTTAATAGATATCTCCACACATATTCCCCAGATTTCAGTCTGTACACATTAGAAAATTCAAGTAGTTCTTTTGGAGTGTATCTTATTTCCTCATGAGATGCACTTTGTACCTCACCTTTTGGGACCTTCTAGGATGTGAGTCTAGTTATAAGTCTAGAAGCAAAGATGGGTGGTGAGGGTGGTTTCTCAGGATCTTCAGCAGTGTCTTGCAAGGTGTTTGCCTCAGAAGATGCCTCATGCAAAAATTCCTCAGACAAAGCTGGATTAATTTTTTTAGATGGGGTGAGAGGGGCTGATTTTACCAGCAAAGGTAGATCAGCACACAAAGCTGGATTAATCTCTTCAGATGGGGGTGAAAGGTCTGGTACTACTGACAAGGATGATTCAACAGAATTTAGGGGCTTGATGTCCCCAGCTTCAAGATTATCTGGCTGTATGTCCCCATCTCAACTTTCAGGATCCCGTTTGTTCCTAATCAATGCCTTCACTTTAACCTCATATACCTTTAGAGGTCAGGAATTCAATTGGCATTGTAATTCAGCCACTCTTAAGATAGGACTCTGAGTTTGGTTTTCAGCAATCTCAGCTCTGTTACTACAGGAAATAAGACTTCTTTTCAGGGCAGAAATAGTAACTTTCAGGTCTTTTATGTGGCACTCGAGCTGGGACTTTGAGCCTTGAGCTCATCATTTTCTTTCTCCAATTTTTCCAACGAAAGTAGGAGCAACCAGCCAGTGTCATTATATTCATCAATTTGACAAAAATGTTTGAAGGTATCAAATACACTATCTCTTATAGCCTTGTGTCTCACAAGTATTTGGTTAAGCATATCCAATGGTGGTAATATTTTGTACGTATCTATTGCCACATCATGCCATGGATTAACATTGCCTTTTTAAAAAATAATATTGTACTGTGTTTTAGGTGAAAGTTTACACAGAAAATTAGGTTCCTAGTTAACAATTTTTATACAAGTTGTTTCATGCCATTGGTTACAATTTTCACAATTTTTCAGCATTCTCATTATTTCCATTTTCTTTGTTCTGTTTCCATTGATCTAGTTTCCCTACCCCTCCTTGCCTTCTCATCTTTGTTTTTGGGTAAGTATTGACTGTTTGGTCTTATATAGTTGATTGTTTAAGGGAACATATTACTTATGGGTGATATTATTTATTTTATAAGCCAATCTATCATTTGGCTGAAAGGTGACCTCCAGAAATAGCTTCAGTTCCTAGTTCAATAGATATCTTAGGGTGATAGTCTCGGGGGTTCCTCTAGTCTCTATCAGTCCAGAGGGTCTTGCTTTTTTTAGGAATTTGAATTTTGTTCTACGTTTTTCTCTCATTCTATCTGGGACCTTCTATTGTATCCCTGGTCAGAATAGTCAGTAGTGGTAGCTGGGCACCATCTAGTTCTTCTGGTCTCAGGTTAGAAGATGTCATGGTTTGTGTGGGCTTTTAGTCCTGTGGACTAGTTTCTTCCTTGAGCCTTTGATTTCCTTCATTCTCTTTTGGTCCACATGAGTAGATATCAATAATTGTATCTTAGATGGTTACTCACAAGCTTTTAAGACCCAAGACGCTACTCACCAAACTAGGATGTAGAACATTATCTTTATGAACTATGTTATGCCAATTGACTAAGTTGTCCCCAGAGACTATGGTCCTAAGACTTTTAATCCAGTAAACCAATCCTGGGAGTTGTCTGGATATGTCTAGGAGGCCTCTGTAACTGTGGTACTGATGTACTTTGTTACATATATGGATAAACATGCAGCACACACAAACTTACATATACATATGCCTACTGATACACCTATACATGCATGTGCATTTACTTGCAAATACCTTCCTATACATATACACATATCTACCTATATAACCACACATATATTTTTTGGTTGTTGTTACTGTTGTTGCAAAACTGTATGTGTTATAGCATTTATTGAAATTGTCTGTTTTTCCTGTGTACTTCTTAGTGTCTTTATTTACCTTGGTCAAGTGGTACTGACTTAATCAATATTTGGGATTGCTTTTCCCATCACCAAAAATAACAAGTTTCTACTATCTAGAAAGTAATTCCCCCTCCCTTTCCTTCCCATCCCTGGTAACCATCAAAGAACGTTGCTTTCTGTGTGTATATCTATTCTTGATTTTTATAATAGTGACAGCATACATTTGTCCTGTTTTGATTGACTTGTTTCACTCAGCATAGTGTCCTTTAACCATGCTATAAGATGTTTTGCAGACTTCTCCTTATTCTTTATTGTTGCATAGTATTTCATTGCACGTATGTACCACAATTTATCCATTCATCTGTTGATGAACACTTAACTTGTTTCCATCTTTTTGCTATTGTGGATAATGCTGCAATGAACATAGATGTCATGGATTGAATTGTGTCCCCAAAAATGTACGTATCAATTTGGCTGGGCCATGATTCCCGGTAATGTGTGATTGTCCGCAATTGCATCATCTGATATGATTTTCCTATGTGTTGTAAATCCTGCCTCTATGATGTTAATGAGGGGGGATGGGTGGTAGGTGTGTTGATGAAGGAGAACTCAATCTACGGGATTGGATTGTGTCTTCGGCCAGTTACTTTTGGGGTATAAAAGAGAGAAGCAAGCAGAGAGACAGGGACCTCATACCACCAAGAAAGCAGTGCTGGGAGCAGAGTGCATCCTTTGGACCTGGAGTTCCTGCGCGAAGAAGCTCCTAGTTCAGAAGGACCTTTCTCCAGAGCCAACAAAGAGAGAACACCTCCCCCTGGAGCTGATGCCCTGAATTTGGACTTTTAGCCTACTTTACTGTGAGGAAATAAATTTCTCTTTGTTAAAGCCTCCACTTGTATTTCTGTTACAGCAGCACTAGGTAACTAAGACAATAGGTGTACATATGTCTATTCATGTTACTGCTCTTACATCTCTTGGATATATACCTAGGAGTGAAATTGCTGGATCATAAGGTAGTTCTATTTCTAGCTTTTTGAGGAAGTGCCATACTGCTTTCCATAGTAGTTGTACCACTTTACAATCCCACTAGCAGTGTATAAGTGTTCCAATCCCCCCACAGCCTTGCCAACATTTGTTGTTTTCTATTTTTTTGATCAGTTCCATTATTGCTGCGGTGAGATGGTATCTCATTGTGGTTTTGATTTGCATCTCTGTAATGGCTAATGATCATGAGCATCTTTTCATGTATTTGTTGGACACCTGAATGTCCTGTTTGGTGAAGTGTCTGTTCATGTCCTTTGCCCATTTTTTTAATTGGATTGTTTGTCTTTTTGTTGTTTAGTTGTTGAAGTTTTCTTTATATTTTAGAGATTAGACCCTTATCAGATATGTCATTGCCAAAGATTTTTTCCCAGTCTGTAGGTTCTCTTTTTACTCTCTTGGTAAAGTATTTTGATGAGCATAAATATTTAATTTTTAGGATGTCTCAATTATCTAATTTATCTCCTATTGTTCATGTATTTTTAGTTGTGTTTGTAGCATTGCCTTTTTACTACTGGAAATAGAGTCATTACTTCCTTTAAGGAAACCTGGTGGCATAATGGTTAAGTGCTCTACAGCTAATCAGAAGGTCAGTAGTTTGAACCCACCAGTGGCTCCACTGGGGAAAAGACCACAATCTGCTCTCGTAAATATTACAGCCTAGGAAACCCTATGGGGCATCTCTGTCATATAGGGTCATTATGCATAGGAATTGAATCGATGGCACACAACAACAGTTCCTTTAAATCTAGCCAGACTTGAGAACCAATTCAGAAAACTCACTCTTAACATTTTGTTCTTCTATAACCACTCTCGGTATAAAATGTCTTAGTTTGGATTCTCTAGAGGGGCAAAACCAGTGAGACATATGTATGTATAAAAATAGAAAGATTTACTTCAAGGAAATGGCTATACAATCATGGGGGCTGGCAAATCCAAAATCTGCCGGTCAGGAAGCAGGCTGGAGTCTTCTGCAGGCTTATGTCTCAGGAACCAGAGCTCAGGCAGCAAGAAGAGTGCAGGGTTGAGAGAGAGTGAGCTATGCCAGAACATCCATTTATATTCTTTTAAAAAAAAATTTTATTGTGCTTTAGGTGAAATTTTACAGCTCAAGTTAATATCTCACTCAAAAATTTATACACATATTGTTTTGTGACATTGATTGCAATCCCCACAGTGTGACAGCATGCTCCCCCTTTCCACCCCAAGTTCCCTGTGTCCATTCATCCAGTTCCTGTCCCTTCCTGCCTTCTCGTCTTTCTTTTGGACAGGAATTGCCCATTTGGTCTCGTATATTTGATTGAACTGAGAAGCATGTTCCTCACATGTGTTATTTTTTGTTTTATAGGCCTGTCTGAAAAGTGGGCTTCAGGAACAGTTTCATTTCTGAGTTAGCATACCGTCCGGGAGCCATCGTCTCGGGAGATCCTCCAGTCTCTGTCAGACCAGTAAGTATGGTCTTTCTTTGTGAATTTGAATTCTGTTCTACATTTTTTCCCACTCTGTCTGGGACTCTCTGTCGTGATCCCTGTCAGAGCAGTCATTGGTTGTAGCTGGGTACCATCTAGTTTTTCTTGTCTTAGGTTAGTGAAGTCTCTGGTTCATGTGGTCCTTTAGTCCTTTGAGCTAATATTTTCCTTGTGTCTCTGGTTTTCTTCATTCTCCTTTGCTCCGGATGGGACGGGACCTATAAATATATCTTAGATGGCCGTTCACAAGCTTTTAAGACCCCAGATATTACTCACCATTGTTGGACGTAGAACATTTTCTTTAAGAACCGTGTTATGCCAATTGACCTAGATATCCCCAGACGCTATGATCCCTGCCCCTCAGTCCCAGCTACTCAGTCCCTCAAAGTGTTTAGATGTATCTAGGAAACTTTTATGCTTTTGCTGTAGTCCAATTTTGTTGATTTCCCCTATATTGTGTGTTGTCCTTCCCCTCACCAAAGTTGACACTTGTCTACTATCTATTTAGTGATTTCCCCTTCCTCTCCTTCCCCACCCTCATAACCATCAAAGAATGCTTTTTTTCTGTGGGTAAACTTTTTTTGAGTTTTTATGATTGTAGTCTCATACAATACTTGTCCTTTTGTGACTGACTTATTTCACATAGCATAATGCCCTCCAGACTCATCCATCTTGTGAGATGTTTCGCAGCTCCATTATTGTTCTTTATCATTGCGTAGTTTTCCATTGTGTGTATGTACCATCATTTGTTTATTCATTCATCTATTGATGGGCATGAAGGTTGTTTCCATCATTTTGCTACTGTGAATAGTGCTGCAACGAACATGGGTGTGCATATGTCTATTCTCTAGGGTATATTCCTAGGAGTGGGATTGCTCGATTGAATGGTGTTTCTGTTTCTAGCTTTTTAAGGAAGCACCATATCGTTTTCCAAAGTGATTGTACCAACTTACATTCCCACCAACAGTGCATAAGAGTTCCAATCCCCCCGCAACCTCTCCAACATTTGTTATTTTGTGGGTTTTGGATTAGTGCCAGTGTTGTCATGGTGAGATGGTATCGCATTGTAGTTTTGATTTGCATTTCTTTAATGGCTAGTAATCGTGAGCATTTCCTCATGTGTCTGTTGGCCAACTGAATGTCTTCTTTGGTGAATTGTCTGTTCATATCCTGTGCCCATTTTTTAATTGGATTATTTGTCTTTTGTTATTGAGGTGTTGAAGTATTTTGTACATTTTAGAGATTAGACCCTTGTTGGATATGTCATAGCCAAAAATTTTTTCCCAGTCTGTATGTTCTCTTTTTATTCTTTTAGTATAGTCTTTTGATAAGCATAAGTATTTAACTTTTAGAAGCTCCCTCCCAGTTATCTAGTTTCTCTTCTGGTGTTTGTGCATTGTTAGTTATGGTTTGTATCCTATTTATGCCATGTATTAGGTTCCCTAGCATTGTCCCTATTTTTTTCTTCCATGTTCTTTATCGTTTTAGATTTTATATTTAGGTCTTTGATTCATTTTGAGTTAGTTTTTACATATGGTGTGAGGTATGGATCTTGTTTCATTTTTTTACAGATGAATATCCAGTTGTGCCGGCACCATTTATTAGATCGTCTTTTCCCCATTTAATGGACTTTGGTCCATTGTCAAACATCTGGATGAATTTACATTTGGGTTCTCAATTCTGTTCCTTTGGTCTATGTGTCTGTTCTTGTACCAGTACCAGCCTGTTTTGACTATTTTGGCTGTATAGTAGGTTCTAAAATCAGGTAGTGTGAGGCCTCCCCCTTTGCTCTTCTTCAGTAATGCTTTAGTCATCTGGAGCGTCTTCCTTTGCCATATAAAGTTGGTAATTTTCTTCTCCATCTCATTAAAGAATTCTGTTGGAATTTGGATCAGGATTGCATTGTATCTGTAGATCACTTTGGGTAGAATTGACATTTTTAGAATGTTGAGTCTTCCTATCCATGAGCATGGTATGTTTTTCCACTTATGTAGGTCGCTTTTGGTTTCTTGCAGTAGTGTTTTGCAATTTTCTTTGTATAGATCTTTCACATCCCTGGTTAGATGTATTCCTAAGTACTTTATCTTCTTGGAGGCTATTGTAAATGGTATTGATTTGGGGATTTCCTTTTCGAAGTTATCTTTGTTGGTGTAAAGGAAGTCAACTAATTTTTGTATGTTAATCTTGTATCCTGCTCCTTTGCTGAAATCTTCTATTAGTTCCAGTAGCTTTCTTGTGGAATCTTTGGGTTTTTTTGGTGTATAAGATCATATTATCTGTGAATAGGAATGGTTTTACCTCTTCCTTACCTATGTGGATGCCCTTTATTTCTTTTTCTTGCCTTATTTCTCTAGCTAGGACTTCTAAAACAAAGTTGAATGAGAGTGGTGATGAAAGGCATCCTTTTCTGGTTCCTGTTCTCAAGGAGAATGCTTTCAGTCTCTCTTCCTTTAGAATGATGTTGTCTGTTGGTTTTGTATAAATGCCCTTTATTATATAGAGGAATTTACATTCTATTCCTATTTTGTTGAGAGTTTTTATCAGGAATGGGTGTTGGTCTTTGTCAAATGCCTTTTGTGCATGGATTGATAAGATCATGTGCTTCTTTTCTTTTGTTGTATTTATGTGATGGATTATGTTGATTGATTATCTAGTGTTGAACCATCCCTGCATACCTGGTAGGAATCCCACTTGGTCATGATGTATTACATTTTTGATATGCTGTTGAATTCTGTTGGCTAGAGTTTTGTTGAGAATTTTTGCATCTATGTTCATGAGGGGTATTGGGCTGTTGCTTTCTTTTTTTGTGATGTCTTTGTCTGGCTTTGGTATCAGGGTTATGCTGGCTTCATAGAATGAGTTCAAGAGTATTCTTTTTTTTTTTTTTTTTTGGTATGCTCTGAAATAGCTTGAGTAGTATTGGTGTTAGCTCTACTCTGAAAGTTTCATAGAATTCTCCAGTGAAGCTGTCTGGGCCAAGGCTTCTTTTTTGTTGGGAGTTTTTTTTTAATTATCTCTTCAGTCTCTTAAGTTATGGGTATGTTTAGTTTTTCTACCTAAGTTTGTGTTAGTTTAGGTAGGTGGTGTGTTTCTAGAGATTTGTCCACTTCTGGGTTTTCAAATTTGTTGGAGTACAATTTTTCATAGTATTCTGTTATGATCCTTGTTATTTCAGTTGGGTTGTTGTGATATCACCCATCTCATTTCTAATTCAGGTAATTTACTTCCTTTCCTGTTTTTCTTCTGTCAATTTGGTTAATTGTTTCTCAATTTTGTTAATCTTTTCAAAAAACCAACTTTTGATCTTATTGATTCTTTCAATTGTTTTTATATTCTCTGTTTCATTTATTTCTGCTCTAATCCTCATTATTTCCTTTCTTCTGGTGCCCGAGGGCCTCTCTTGCTGCTTTCTTTCTATTTGTTTGAGTTGTAGGGTTAGTGTTTGGATTTGGCCCTTCTTTTATGATGTGTGTATTTATTGCTATAAATTGACCTCTAAGCACTGCTTTTGCTGTGTCCCAACAGTTTTGGTAAGATATATTTTCATTCTCATTTGATTTATGTATTTCTTATTCTATCCTTGATTTCTCCTATTACCCAGTAGATTTTGAACAAGGTGTTGTTCAGTTTCCTTATATCTAATTTTTTTCCTTGCTGTTTCTGTTATTGATTTCTACTGTTATCACATTATGATCAGAAAAGATGCTTTGAATTAATTCAATGTTTTGGATTTTATTAAGGCTTGCTTTGTGGCCTAAAATGTGGTCTCTTCTGGAGAATGTTCCGTGTGCATTGGAAAAGAATGTATTCTTTGCTGCTGTTGGGTGGAGTGTTCTTTATATGTCTATGAGATCAAGTTGGTTGAATGTGGTATTTAGATCTTCTGTATCCTGAGTTTCTTTCTACATGTTTTGTCCTTCACCAAAAGTGATGTGTTGAAGTCTGCTACTATTATTGTGGAACTATCTATTTCTCTTTTCAATGATGTTAAAGTTTGTTTTAAGTATTTTGGAGCCCCGTCAATGGGTGCGTATATATTTATTATGGTTATGTCCCCCTGGTGTATTGATCTTTTAATCATTATATAGTGTCCTTCCTTATTATTTATGATAGATTTACTTTAAAGTTTATTTTATCAGAGATTAATATTGCCACTTCTGCTCTTTTTTGATTATTGGTTGCTTGATGTATTTTATTTCCATCCCTTGAGTTTTAGTTTATGTCTTCATGTCTAAAGTGTGTCTCTTGTAGACAGCATATAGATGGATCGTGGTTTGTTATCCATTCTGCGCACTCTCTGTCTCTTTACTGGTACATTTAGGCCATTTACATTCAGTCTAATTATTGATAGGTATGAGTTTATTGCTGTCATTTTGATGTATTTTTTGTGTGGTGTTGACAGTTCGTTTGTTCTGCTTGACTTTCTGTGCTGAATTCTTTTAGTGTATGTATTTTCTTTTCATTTCTTCGTTATTGTTGATTTTGTGTTTGCTGAGTCTTTATGTTTTTCTTTTTTTTTAATTTTGATGGATAGGTTTGTTAACTTCCTTTGTGGTTACCCTGAAATTTACCTTTATTTTTCTAAGTTGAAGCCAGTTTTTTATTTTTGCATATCGCCTTAACTGCTTCTACATATGGAAATTCTATGACTACGCTATTTATTCCCTCTTTTTTGTTATGATGTCGTCATTTACACATTGACATCTCTGGTTCCCTATTTTCAGTCTTTTAGCTTTGATTTGTTTTGTGATTCCCCTAGCTGCATTGGTATCTGGTTATTCTGTCCCGTGTCCTGGTCTTGGATTGTTGTCTGATATTGTTGGTTCTCTAACCAGAGGACTCCCTTTAATATTTCTTGTAATTTTGGTCTGTTTTTTACAGATTTTCTTAATTTCTATTTATCTGGAAATGACCTAATTTTGCCATCGTATTTGAGAGAAAGTTTTTCTAGACATATAATTCTTGGCTGGCAAATTTTTTCCTTCAAGGCTTTATATATGTCATCCCATTGCCTTCTTCCTTGTGTGGTTTCTGCTGAATAATCAGATCTTAGTCTTATTGGTTCTTCTTTGTAGGTGATTTATTATTTATCCTTATCTGCTCTCAGGATTCTTTCTTTGTCTTTGGTTTTGGGAAGTTTGATTATGATATGTCTTGGTGACTTTCTTTTGGGGTCTCTCCTGTACGTAGTTCATTGAGCTTCTTGGATAGATATCTTCTCATCTTTCATGATATTAGGGAAGTTTTCTGCCAGCAAATCTTCAACAATTCTCTCTGTGTTTTCTGTTATCCCCCCGTTCTGGTACTCCAATCACTCATAGGTTTATCTTCTTGATAGTATCCCACATAATTCTTAGGCTTTCTTCATTTTTCTTCATTCTTTTCTCTGATTTTTCCTCAAATAAATTAGTGTCAATGGATTTATCTTCAATCTCTCTAATTCTGACTTCCATTGTCTCAATTCTGTTCCTATGACCTTCTATTGAATTGTCAAATTCTGAAATTTTATTGATAATCTTTAGGATATCTAGTTCCTGGTTTTGTAGATTTCTAGCAGCCTGTTTATTTTGTTGTTTTGTTCTAGTATTTTTGCCTGAATTCTTCTATTAATTTGTCTGTGTATTCCTTGGTTTTGTCTAATTTCCTTTTTGATCTCTCGGAGAGCTCTGTATATTATTCTTTTGAATTCTTTATCAGGTAGTTCCATTGCCTTATCTTCCTCCTGAAGGTTTTCTGATTCTTTATTTTTATCACTCACTGGAACCATCTTATCCTGCTTCTTTATGTGATTTGATATTGACTGTTGTGTCTGAGGCATCCATAAGTTATATTTATTTATTGTATTTTTGTTTACTGCATCTTAAACTTTTGTTTTTTGTTTTGATATGTCCAAATAGGCTGGGCAGGTGTGCTACTCTGTTCATTGGCATTGTTGAAGTTCTCACCTCCTGTCTCCAGGTGATTGGAGAAGCTACTAGGTGTGTGAGGCCAGGAGTCTGTTCACTGTTCTTGCAGGGGTGCAGAAAATGTAGCCAAAGTTTTTGGTGAGGTGGTAAATCTGTTCTGTTGGTCACCTGGCCATGGGTGCAGGGGATGTTCTCCCTGGTTGTTGGGTTTGGTGTTGTGTGTGTGCTCCACCACTTACCAGTTGGTCAGGGCCTAGGTGTACAAGTCACCGGTCACCAAGTATGTAGTGCAGACTCTCACCTACCATCCTGGGTGGGCAGCACTGCGTGGGAGTGTTTGGAGTAGGCACAGGCATCTCGTTGCAGTGGGGGGTGATGTGAGGAGCAAGGCAGGAAACTGTCGGCTGCCCCCAGGGCCAATACAGAGGATGTGCTCCTGTCCACTAGAACGCATAGTGGGTGGGGTAGTGTAGCCAGTCCTTGGGTGCCTGGTGCCATTGGCTGGAGGGATTGGTGGCCTGTTAATTTTCAGGTCCCTGTTGTTGGCAGCTAGATGGAATGGGTGGTACTGCTGGCCCTCAGACCCCCAATGTGACTGCATAAGTCCCCTTCTTAGGGGGCTGGGAGGTGTCAGATGTCACAAATCTGCAGCTCCCACTTGGCTGCTGCACGTGAAAATGGGCTTCAGGTGGATGCCCTGCTTGTTTTGTCCTAATGAGGGCGTACTGTGTGGGATTCACCCTCAGGGCACTGGTGCGGGTGAAGGGCACTGCAAGCCTGTGGACCCCCTATGCCAGTGGCTGGGAGAAGAAGCGAGTACCTCCAGACCCAGCCATGAGTTCCTGGCTTAGGAGGCGTGGTGGTGTTGAAAGCCACAAGAGTGGTGTCAGAGTGGGGAGGGGGATTGATGAGGAAAAGGGAGTGCTCCTTGGCCATGGAACTCTGGTGAGGGAAGGGTTATGGTACACACACAATGGTTTGGGAGCTTGCATTTAACTTTCACAGGTCTGATGTCACTCTTCTTTGGTTCTGAAGGTGCATGCAGATTCGATGCTGCTTGGCTATACCAAAGGGGTTGAGTTACAGCTTTAGATGTTGCTGCTTGCCTCAACCTGTGTGTGCTGTGCAGATTCAGCTAGCAGGACAATGACGATCCTGTGATCTGTAATTTCCATTTCCACTGTTTTTGAATTGTTTCTTCTTCCACCTGTCACTCAGTCCAATTCTTCAGCTTTGTTTTTGAAAATTAAGGTTCCTAGATTGCCATATATCTCTGATTCACTTGTTTTTTTGAGTCTTTGTTGTAAGAGGGATGACAAAAAGCGTATGACTATTCCTCGATCTTGGTCCCGCCTCTCCTCCTTTTATATTCTGGAGGCAGGCCACATCCCCAAGGAAATCCCCATTTCAACTGATTGGCTGGCTGATCACATCAGATCACATCCTGGAATGTGATTACATTATATTACATTATGGAAGAGCAACCAATGCAGTGTCTGTCAAACTACTGAGAATTATTGCATTACTAATTTGACACATAACATTAACCATCACACTAATGTTGATTTCTTTATATTTATCATGTATGTGCAATTCATTTGGTGTCTTGACATTTCTAGGAATATCTCAGCCATAGTCTCTTCAAATGGTTTTAAGGAGTGTGTGGTGTGTTCCAGTATTTTTAGTTATTTTCTGAGAAATCTGTATGACTACCCATTATTTGAAATGGAAGTCACAATTATCTCTTTCAATTTTGTCTTTTTGCCTCTTATACCTTCTCTTAATTTTCTCTTGGTGAACCCAATCAGTCAAACGTTAGAAATTCTCAGTTTATCTTCTATTTCTTTTGGTCTCTATTTTGTATTTTCTATCTTATATTTTTAACTGCATTCTGGACAAATTATTTAAATATATATTCTAGTTCACTAATCATCTCTTAAGCTGTGTGAAAACTGTACTCTTCCATTTAACCCATCCAGTGGGTTTTTGTTATTACACTGAGTATATATTCTTCATTTCTGGAAGTTTCATTTTTTCAAATATGTCTATTGTTTCCTATAGTTTCTTGTTGACTTATCTTTTTAACTTCATCCTTTATTTCTTTAAACATTCTGTGCCTAACTATTCTGTATTTTGTGTCTGACAATGTATACATCTGTAGTCGCTGCAGTTCTAAATATGTTGTTTCTCCTTTTTGCTGACTCAAAATCGTAGTAATTCACTTTCTCATGTGTTTACTGTTCTTTGTGGGATCGTGCTTACTTTTAATTTGTAGGTGTCCTGTGATTATAATATGGGGAAGCTTTTCTCCAATTAGGGTTTATTTAGTCTTTATAGCCAGTGAGGGCTTTTTATGCTAGAAATACCTTGGTCCCCTCTAGAGAGTTTGGTTCAGAGTAGAAATCCCAAGCCAATAATTTATAAGCCTGAGTTTACCATTTTCTTTCTTAAAGCTGTCAAGAGCAATCAGAAAATATACAATCCCTAAACTTGTATTACCCATTCCAACAATAACTGTCTATCATAATAGCACTTCATTACAGTCACCAGTGAAAATTCAAGTAACTATTTGCCAAGGTGTGCTATGAACTAACAGTGACACATTTTCCAATAATAACTGTATTGTCACTACCTTTATACCCAACCAGGTCACATAACCAATCTCAGATTCCCAGTTTTGAGGGTTTATTGCCTGCAATTACTTCTAATATCAAACACTGTATCAGTCAGGGTTCAGTTCAGGTAATAGAAACCACTCCAAGAATTTTAAGCAAAAAAGAATTTAATACAGTAAATTAGGCATTCATGAGGTTATTGTAAGAGTTTGAGGATGAAACTCTAAGCTAGATATCCAGTAATGACATCTCATATTCCTCAGAAAAGATACACTAGGAGCATCACTACCTTTATCAGAAAGGTGTGGAATTAAGATGGAATTAAGAAGCTACCCCTTAAAATATGGACTGTAAAATAACACTACTGTTGTCATGATCCAGAGATTTGGAATACTAATCAGGAAGCTATGACTACTATTACAACCACTGCAACTGTCCAGATATAGGAAAGTGGAATGTAGACACCCTGACAGCCATAACGCTAATGACTGGATTCAGAAATGCCATCTGGACACTATTGTTGCTGTAACCAAAACTTCCACCCATCAAACTGGCAGTTGAACAATGGCATTTCCACAGTCATTTGTTCACAACCAGAAAACTGCAAAAGCCATTATAGAGGGCCTATGCCTTGTTTCTGCCTTCCAAATCTTATATGAGTGCACCTTCTTGGCAAAACCTGATTTGACTGTGTATTAGTTTTCTATTGCTACATAACAATTTATCACAAACAAAGCAGTTTATAACAACACCCATTTTTTGAGCTCACAGTTCTGTAGTTCAAAAGTCTAGCAGGATATGGCTGGGTTCTCTGCTCAAGGCTGGAATCAAAGTGTCAGCTAGGCTGAGTTCTGTTCTGGAGGGCCTGGGGAAAAAATCACTTACAAGATCATTCAGGCTTTTGGCAGAATTTAGCTCCATGGGGTTACAGGACTGACGTCTCCATTTCTTTGCTGCCTGCCAGACAGAGGTCGCTCTCAGTTCCTAGAAGCCACTCTCCAGTCCTTGCGCATGGCCCCGTCCATCTTTAAGTCAGCATTGGCAAGCATTTTGAATCCTTCTGCTTCAAATCTCTGTGACTTCCCTTTCTGCAACCAGATATAGAAAATTCTCTCCTTTTATAGGATTCAGTTGATTCAGATTATCTCCTTATATTGAGGTCAACTGATTTGGGACTTGAAGTACATCTATAAAATCCTCTCATGGCAGTACTTAATTTTTGATTAAATAGCCAGGGGATGGGAATGTTGAGGTGGGAGACCCTTAACTCAAGTTACAAGGGATTTCTGGACTTTTTTTTTGTAGTAGTACAGCTACTATAGTACTAAAAACAACACTAGAAGGAACTTGGAATAGTGTCATTTGAACATACACAGCACAAGAATTTAGAAATAAATAGACAATTTTAAAAAGTGGAATATTTAATAAACTGCAAGTTCAGGATGGTTAAATTGTACGGTGGGTTCATGATGAAAGAAAGAAGCAAGAAGTGAGCCTCACAGTGTAGGTTGGGACAAATTGTGAAGGACCATGTATGAATTTATAAGGCTTTTGGAATTTTACCTGCAAGCGATAGCAGTTTTATAGGATAGAGCTTAAAATAATAAATATTGAAATGACATTAAGTCGATATTAAAACAAGTAAATAATAGTTCACACCTTGGTTTCACCACTTATTAATTTTATTTTCTTGGGTAAATAACTTTTCTGAGTATCAATATTTTTATGTGTAGAATGAAGATAATAATAGCAATCTATTTTAAAACGATAAAATCTTAAGTGGATAGAATACAGAAAGAAATTTAAAACACTATCTTTTATTGTCATTAAATATATTCAACAGGAGAGTTAGGTGATTTAATGTGTGTTTTTGAATGAAAACTCCATAATCAGTGTTGATGATAGTTTAGAATGGAGAAGAGACCAGGGGCAGTGAGAAAAGTTAGCAAAAGTCTAGATAAAAGATGATAAAAATGTATACTAAGACACTGCTGATGAGAATGAAGAGAAAAATACAGAGCTGAGAAACATCAGAAGTAGATTTCATGTGTGTAAACTTATTTGATTCACAGATGTCCTCAACAGGTCAATTATAGTGCTTACTAGGCTCAAAGATCATTCTATGGATGACTTCTTTTACCAAAATCCCCACTGGAGGAAGCAAAATCCAGTTGTTTCTTAATTGTGTTCTGTCTGCCCACATGATGTTCCACTTCATGCTTTTCCACCACCAATACTGAGCTATACAGAATTAAGCTACAAATGGTAACAGCATAGTGCAGCCATTCCTGAAACTTACCAGTGTACTATGAAGTGACATGGCATGAATAATTCTGGCCAAATGGGGATGAACTGAACTGATTGATCAGATTCTATTTTTAATCAATTTCAACTGGGAGTTGCAAGAGAACGTTATTGTTAATAGGGGGACCTGAGGCCGAAAGCATGTACAGAGAGAAGTGAAAAAACAAGAGGAACAACGAGAAACCATGAATAAACGAAAGTTCATGGGTCAATCAAAATTATAAGCAAACAGAAAATTTGAGTAAATTGGAGCTTGTTGTGTAGGATATTTATGTTGCACACCAATAAAGGGAATTTATGATAAAATAAATTTGGTGATATTGGAACATGGTGAGTTATACGTAGCTAATCTGGGTAACATCAGGGCAAAGAGAAAATATACTGAGTGGAGAGTAAAATATTCAAGGTATAGAAGCAAGAGAAATGAGTAGAAACAAAGAAAGCATCAAAGACTAAGATTTAGCAGAGTGATATTAATGGTAAAACAATAAAGTGAAAATCCATGAAAAACTACTAGAGATGTTCCTGTTGTAACAGTCTTTGATAGTCTATATAACATAATGTGGTACAATGAATTACTTAATATGGCCCTTCTAGCCATAGTCTTTGTGACTCACACACACTGATTGAGTGGGGCTATGCAAATAAGTTATATGGAGCCTATGATGGTTGGGGTTATGTGTCAACTTGACTAGGCCATGATTCCCAATATTGTATGGTTGTCCTCCATTTTATGTGTTGTGGATCCTGACCTCTACATCTTGATGAGGCAGGATTGGTATAGGGTGTGTCTTGGGTCACAGCCTTGCAGGAAGGTGTGACTCAAGTTCTACCTTTACTCAAGTTATGCCCTTCCCTAGGGTGTGACCTGCATCTAAGATGTATGTGTGTGTCCTTGTGAGGCTCTCGCTCTCTGCATCCAGATCCTGCATCTGGTTCATGATCGATTAACCTCTGGTTCTTGGGACTTGAGCCAGAGGCCTACTGTCTGAACCTGCCAATTCTGGGATTCCCCAGGCTACATCATCTGACCTGATTCACTAGCTTTCACAGCCTTGTGAGCCAGCAGCCTGTGGTCTGAACTGCTGGTTTGGGTTCATCAACCCCTGCAGCCATGTGGGTTGGGAGAAGCTTACGCCTGACCCAAGGATTTGGGACTTGCCAGCCTCCACAACCACATGAACCATTTCCTTTATACGGTTTGTGAGTTCTGTGAGACTTTGCAGTGAATTAGGGAACCCAAAAATGAGAGGGAGTACTGAGGGGAGAGGGAGTAGCTGATGTGAGACATGATGGAATGGTACAGCAGTCTGGAAAGGTTGGACATTTGGGACATCTTTAACTTCCACCTCATAGGAATCAGCTTTGTGATGATCCTTATAAAATAATTATTAATTTAGTAGTCTCAGAACTGTTCTTGTCTCTGTGAAATCTGCTTATTACGCTCCTCATCTTTTGGGATTTTCATGAAAGTCCTGTCATAAGTTTTTCCATGTCTCCTTATATTAATGCCTATAACTTGAGCTGGTCAGAGAGAGACTCTGTTTCTTGAAACTAGAAGAGCCAAATATATAAAATAAGGAAACTCTTATCTACCTCTGTTCTTCGTATGATGTTCCATTTATCAAAATCTTTGTTGTTGTTAGTAGGGAATTACTTACAATTTAGACACTGCATACACCAAACTAAGTGAATAAATATATACTATATTTGTCTCAACCTACCCATGAAGTAAATGTCCTGGGAAGTAGGTGAGGAAGATGAAGAAACTGAATAGCAGAGATATGTCCAAGCTGACATAATGGTTAGAAAATGAACTAGAACTAGAGACTAGGTTTTCTGATTCTTTCTTTTTTTAACCTAAACTTTGACATCACAGTGGCTTATGGACCAAAACAGACAAACAAAAACAAAACAAGCAGACAAAAATAAAACAGAAGGAGAAATTTTGGTATCTCCATCAAGTAGATTAGGTACAATATAGGCCCCAGAGTTTAGGGACCTTAAATTGCCTGAGAGAAACTATTGAACTGAGATAGTGACTAACTGGTAACCTCTGCCAGAGTAGAAATCATGTTTCAATTTTATATTGTACTCCTAGCACTGAGCACATAACCGAGTCCTGTCGATTCCAACTTATGGTAACCGCATGTGTTACAAAGTAAAACTGCTCCATAGGGTTTTCTTGATTGGAATCTTTATGGAAGCAGTTTGCTAGCCCTTTTCTTCTGTGGTAATGTTGGGTGGGTTTCAAATTGCCAACCTTTAGGGTAACAGTTAAGCACAAACTATTTGCGCCACCTAGGTGTCTATCACTATCTCTATTGTCTGAATTTTTAATACCTCCCGGTGTCAGCTTCTCCACCTATGTCTACAAACATGGCTCAGCACTCTCTAAACCAAAAACATCATTCTCCACTTGCTCACCACGCAGTCATGAATTTACTTCTTACAGATTCTTAACAACACCAAGTTACTGAAACTACTTTACTAAATCTTACAAATGAGCTCTGGTTTCCAAATCCAATTGCTCTTTATAGGTATTTCTTCTTCTTGACATTTCTGCAGTAGTTGACACTATTGACAACTTCATACTTCTAGAAATTCCTTCTTCTTTGAGTTTTTAAAGACTATATTCCCCTCATTCCTACCTGACTGACTCTTCTGTTCCCTATGTCAGCTTCTCTATTCATCCAGCCTGCTAAATATATGTAATCTAAATTGTACTACCTTGGTATCCCATTTGCTGACAAGTTTACTCCAACTCCCTACAAAGTCAGCCCTTATCATTCTCACAGTCCTTTAGGGAAATATAAGTGTTCCACTCTCAATGTATCTACACTGTGATATTAGGTGCTATAGTCACCTCTGCCATAGCTAGGTACAGTACTTCTCTAATTTTGAGAAGTCTGGAGGCTCTGTCTAGTACAGTAGGCATTGCTCCAATACTGTAGTCAGACTGTCGCCAATGTTCTGTCCTTGCTCTTCTGGATGCTATAGCCTCTCTACTTGATCTATTATGCACAACATTTATCCCTTCAAGTTGCCAAAGCTGAAAGGGTTTGTGTGATAGCGTGATGGAGAATTACTCCTTCCCCTTTATTTTACAATTTGCTAAATGAGTCCCAAAGAAGGGTTCTTAGCACCCATATCTCATAGAATATTTAGTGAAATATTTTCCATAGGACTCAGTCAATCTAACTGGATTTGGGCTAGGAGAATTAAAAAAAAATCACTTTGGTTTTAGTTTAACATTTATTTAGCAATTGTTAAGTCCCAGGACCACCTCCTGTCTGTCAGTTTGTCATACTATGGTAGCTTGCATGTTGCTGTGATGCTGGAAATTATGCCACTGGTATTTCAAATACCAGCAGAGTCACACATGGTAAACAGGTTTCAGTGGAGCTTTGAGACTAAGACAGACTAGGAAGAAAGGCCTGGCAATCTACTTCTGAAAATTAGCCAATGGCAACCTTATGAATTCCAACAGAGCATTGTCTGACTCGCTTTGGACACATCATCAGGAGGGATCAATTATTAAAGGAAGACATCATGTTTGGTGAAGTAGATGGCCAGTGTGGGTGAGGGAAACCCTCAGTGAGTAGATTGGAACAGTAGCCCCAAGGAGAGACTGGACGATTGAGAGGATGATGCAGGACTGGGCAAAGTTCTATTCTGTTGTACACGAGATCACCATGAGTTGGAGTTGACTTGACAGTAGCTAGCTATCATTATCTCTCTCTCTCTCTCTCTCTATCATCTATCTATCTATCTATCTATCATCTATCTATCTATCTATCAAATCTCAGGAACTGTTCTAAATGCTTACCATGATTTAAATTAATCAGTACAACAGTCTTATGGGGTAATATTATTTTATCAATTATACATTTGAAAATACTTAGCCACAGAGAAGTTAAAGTACTTTCCCAAACCACAAAACTAGAAAGTAGCAAGGCACTCTTGTTGTAGAGTGTACTCTTAACTTCTAGACTTTACCACATTTCAAAGTACATGTTATGGACACAATATCTTTCTTAGATTAAATACTTGCCGTTGACTCGATTTTGACTCACAGTGAACGTATAGGACAGAATAGACCTGCCCCATAGGGTTTCCGAGGAGCTGCTTGTGGATTTGAACTGCCGACCTTTTGGTTAGCAGCCAACTGCTTAATCACTGCACCATCAGGGCTCCCCTAAATTAGCTAATCTTTGTTACTGGGTCAAGCATAGGTTTTTTTGTTTGTTTGTTTTAAGATCCCTGTGAGAAGACTTCTGGTAGAAGAGCCCACCAGCTTGCTGGACTTGCCTAGCTATATCTGAATTGTTTCCTAAAATTCTCACACAAATATATTTTGTGGGTCTATCACGTGAGTTATCTACACTTTCACAGATAAGCCTAATCACTTTTCTCTTCAATCTGAACCCCACTACTTTTCAGGGCTTTAAACTGGTTCATTCCAGTTCAAACCCCTGCTGAGAATTTGCATTTCCACCCCCAGATATACTGAATCAGAATCTATATTTTAACAAAATCCCCAGGTGATTCTTATGTATAATAAATTTTGAGAACCACTACTCTACTTGTGAAGCCCTGGTGGGGCAGTGGTTAAGAACTGGGCTGTTAACCAAAATATCAGCTGTTTGAATCCACCAGCTGCTCCTTGAAAACCATATGGGGGCAGTCCTACTCTGTCATATAGGGTCACTATGAGTCAGAATCGACTCGAAGGCAATGGGTTTGGTTTTTGGTTTTAGCTCTACTAGTGGTTCTCAAATTATTCCCTAACCAGCAGCATTATCATCACCTGGGAAGTTGTTAGAAATGCAAATTCTCAGCAGGGGTTCAAACTGGAATAAACCGGTTCAAAACCCTGCTACTTTTATATATTCCTTAAGATTCTATGCAGAGTCCTCTGGTCATTTTTTTCTCTACAATCTCCTCATCAGAAAATACATTTACATCTATAGCTTCAACCATCACCTTTATGTAAATGACTCTTACATCCATATCAGTGATCCTAATAGCTCTGTAGAACAAGAGATCTGCACTGCCAACTACTTCACTGATACTTCTACCTCACTGGTGCTACAAATTCAACATTTCCAGAATTGAACTCATTTTCTTCCTCAAGACAATTTATTTTCCTGACATTTAATTTATTCTAAGAGCCCTACTCCAACTTGAAATATCTTTATTATCTTTTATTCCTCCCTCTCTCCTATTCCCTATGTCCAACAGTTGCTAAATTGTATTGATTTTAGTTTCCATATGATGTCTTTCATCCCTTTTTTCTAACTGTCCCTGGTGGCTCAGTGGTTAAGTGTGTGGCGCTAACCAAAAGGTCAGCAGCTTGAATCTACCAGCCGCTCCTAGGAAACCCTATGGGGTAGTTCTACTTTGTCCTCTAGGGTTGCTGTGAGTCAGAATTGATTCCATGGAAAGGGGTTTGGTTTTTTGGTTTGATCCCCTCTACCACTGCTTAAGTTCAGGCTTGGTTTACTCAATCTTGTGCTATTGTAAGACTTCTAAACTGGTATTCATGTCTTCAGCCTCGCACACTTCCAAATTACCCTATCTTGCTATCAAAATCATCTTTCTCTAGTAAAGCTTTATATATTTTATTTTTCTACTCAAAATCATTCATTCTCCCTCCCCAGCTCACTATCCAACTAACTAGAAACTCCTCAAATTTGCATTCAAGACTCTCTTAATTTTGTTCCAAACAACCTTTCCAGGCTTTTATTGTTCTAATCTGCTAGACCCTCTACAAATTATTGTTTTATAAACATACTGGGTTGCTTACTGCCTGATGGTTTGCTTCCCCCATGCTTATTTCACTCTATCTTCCTGGAATGCTTTCTGTCCCGTCCTTGAATTCCACGAGTCAAAATCCTGCAATTCTATCTTATCACTTCTTGAATGAAATGTCTTTTGATCCCTCTAATTAGATGTAGTTTTTTTCTTCATTTGTTCCCATACCATTTTATATCTATTTTAATGCTACTTGTAACATACTGATTTTTTATTTTAGTTATTTTTCACTTCCACCCATACCGTACAGTCTCACCCACAATCTCATTCCAGCTAGTATCTAAGCAATTTAAGAGCATGGATAATCTTACTTATGTTTGTATCCCTATAATGATTATCAGACTGCTTACACATAAAAAATACTCAGTTAAATTAAAATTTCCAAATAAGTCAAACTTTCTAATGTTATGCTGGAGGTATAAAACATCTGTTAGTGCACATGAAGGGAGTAGTAATTCTACTTTCTTGACTAGGGATAGAGTGATAACAAATACAGCTAGCTACACCAGGGGCTGCCCCCCTAATGCTTTTCAAAGTCTCCTCCAAATGCATCAGAGCTCCTCATTGCATATAAGTCACTGACTGTAAAATTATTTTACCCATCAAGAACATAAAATTGTCTGTGAAGGCCTGAGAGCAGCACATATCTTTTGTTTCCCTCATCACTTCAAATGTAACATACACCTCAAATATTTACAAAATGAATGAATAAAGGAAACAAATAAATGAAGGTGGGAGGATACCCTGAGGAATGTGGCTTCCTTTGTCATACAGCTTAGTTACTGTTTCTTAGTTTAGTGGGAAGTTAAACTGGGGAAGGGACCCCTGAAAAGAATGGGGGGTAGGGAAGGAAGCCATAAACCCAAAAAACAAAGCAAAACAAAAACTCATATTCACTGAGTTGATTCCAACTCATAGTGACTCTATAGGACAGAGCAGAACTGCCCCATCGGGATTCCAAGGATGTAAATCTTTACGAATGCAGACCGCCACATCTTTCTTCACAGAGCAGCTGGTAGATTTGAACTACTGACCTTTTGGTTAGCAGCCAAGCACTTAACCACTGCACCACCAGGGCTCCTAAGGAAGCCATAAGGAAGTTTAAGGAAGCCACAGGGAAGTTTAAACACAGTGGTTCTGGAAACTTTAGAATTCATTGATACAATTGGTAATTGCTACATTATCTATCCAAATAGAAAATTTTATTGAAATCTATCATAATTATGTTAAATGTGCCTATTTGAACATTTTTATCCTACCAAATGTAGGAAAATGGAGGGATACTCTGCCTGCCAAAGGTATTACAGACTAAATAAGTAGAACATGCTAAACATATATAAGAGGAATTCTCCCGTAGGCCATTTACAGGTTTCAATGTTGTTTAAATCTTGGCCCTTCCATCTGCATTGAAGAATGTACTATTTTTAATAAACTTGGCAGCTCTAAATTTTACTATTCAAATATCCCATACATAATTACAGGGAAATGACATAAACAAAGCAAATGGGTTTCTTCCATGAAATACACAAAAACAGTGTATGTAAGTTTAAACTTGGTGAACCAGGAAAGGTTATACTGTCCCTCCTTTTTTTTGTCAATGGTATTTCTTTTTAGGCAGCTCTTCTGTCATGGAAAGAATGAATAAGTAAAGCTATTTAATCATTTTCATTCTGAGTTGCAAATTATAATTTTGATTTATGTGGAATTACTCAAGAGGCAATTTGTATGCAAAGTAAAGTATGAAAAATCAGAAGATTTTCTTCTGGCCCTTTCTGTGATTTATCAAAGATTGACTCTTAATGTTACTTAGATGTGAACTATTTGTTGTTTAGCTAAACAATAGACATTTAAAACAGCAGGTTTCAAAAATCTACTTTGGTTTAATACAATTAATGATTTATTAATTGATGTCAATGGAAAATCGAGAGAGAAAAGGTATACATAAAAAATTGACTATTTTTAAATTTTCTTTTGTAATTAATCTTTTTATGTTACCATATAAATGCTAATTAACACCATAAATTCAGCCCCCTTTTACCTAAAAGTAAAATAGGCTATGCAAAGGTATCTTTTTGTGGTTCTTCACAGTCTAGGAGATTGTCTAAATAAAGAAGCCACTAGGAACATTTTTTTTTCCCTATAAAGATGTGTCTATGCAACAATGAAATTTCCAGAATCATCTTGACTATTATACGTGAAAGTAAACATCCATGAATACATATACCCAATGAGGTTTTGACCAAAAGAAAGAAGATGAAAATGGCTCCGATATAGATACCCATTACAACTAAGATAAGGAAAACACAGGAATGAAAATTGCATTTGCATTGTATTCATATAACTGTGAATTCCTTTACTGTACGAGCTTGCTATAATAAAATTCTGATATACTTTCAAAACATACTTTAGCTGTTTCCTTCCTTATGCCAGGTATTGCCGCTAAAATATGTTTTAAAATAGTGAAATTATGTTTTTGTTTGGTTTTGTTTTGAGAGGGCTGTTCAGTCATAAGGACTATGTTTAGATCCCTGCTTCCCCACTTTCTAGGTCTCTAACTTTGAATATGTTACTTCTTCTGTAAGCTTTCAGTTTCCTCATTGAAAATAATAGAATCGATTTTACAGAGTTGTTATGAATATCAAATGAGAGAAGTAAAATTTATTTACATACTCAGATGTTACACAATCATTCACATGCACCATCAATTGCCTTACATTCCTTGTGGCCAAAATTCATACAAAAGATATTGCAGGAGCTATCTTCATTTAGAAGGATCCCTGGTGGTGCAATTGTTAAGTGCTGGACTGCTGACTGAAAGGTTGGTGGTTCGAACTCACCCAGCGGCTCCATGGGAGAAAGACTCGGCTATCTGCTTCTGTAAAAATTACAGCCAAGAAAACCCTATGGGGCAGTTCTACTCTGTCACGCGAGGTCACAGTGAAATAGAATCAAGTCGATGGAACCCAACAACAACAAATACCTCTATTTAGAGGTTATATTTTCTCTCCAGGAAGTCTGAATTTCCCAAATATTTATATTATTTGATCATTTCTCAATGATTTTTTTCACAGAATGTAAAATTTTGATAGGACATTAGTTTAAAACCTTATGATCTCCACCACTCAAATCTGCCTATAACTCCCATGTCAGTCTTTAAGAAGCAATGTTATTTCACAACACTTGCCTTTGAGACCAAGAACAATAGATAAATGCCACTCAGTGATGCTGAATTTAGGTTATTGTCTCAGTAGATTTCAGCTATTTCTAAACAGTATATAGTTTGTAATTTTAAAAGGCTTAATAGAAAAGAGAAAACGAACTTCCTCTAGGTCAAAAGATATAACAAGCAGAGAAGAAATAAGATGGAAAATAGTCCAAACATGACAATAATGACAATCAGAATATCCATTTCCTGTATCAAAAAAGATTGACATGAATCACAAATTCCAGCAATATGTTGGTATCTATAAGAGATATTTTTAGAACAAAAGGTTAGGTAAACAGAATAAAAGTTGGTGTTAAGATTTGTTAAATAGAATAAGAAAAACAAAAGTAGAAATTATAACTTCTAAAATAGGATTTAAATTAAGAAATCCTAAAAAAGTGAATAATTTAGTAGCAAAGATAAAAGTAAAAGTAAATTTTTTAAAAATTGACTATATATTTCTTACACAATACAGCAACAAAACACATACAAGAGAAATTGATATAAATGTGTGGGAAAAAAAGCAATAAACAAAATTCCAGGCAGATGTATCAACACCCCACTAATGACCACCTAAAGAATAAACTTATATTAAGATGAAGAGGACAGTTAATAAATATACAACACATATTTTTGGCATGAACTAAATAGAAAAAAATAAATCATATTTCCTGAAAAACATACCTACAAATTTCATTGAAATGATCATGTTAATAGGTTGTCATTAGAGGTCACCATTTGATAACAAAGAGAACTTCATAGGTAATATTTTCAGACTGCAATATAATATACAAACATAAAATATATCCAAAATTATTTAAATATTTGGGCATTTAAACACACTCTCCTAATAACAACAACATTAGCAAATAAATAATAATATATCAACAAAACATTTTTAATTAAGAATAAGACTAAAAACAGGCATTGGCTGGTTAATTCAACATACATTCATTCACCAATCTTTAGATGTGCTGCCAAGGCTTATTTTGTTGTTACAATTTCAAATACAGGGCTGCAACTGGGGTTCCTTTCACATCGCCTTCCCTGCCTATATCACATCCATAATGTGTGTTCTAAAATTTCCTTCTTCAATTTCTTTAAACTGGAGCAATAATTTATATATCCTTGTGACTCAATCTAATGCATAAACTTTTTAGATTGCTATGATTTTCCCTCAGTCTTTTAAAGTTGTCTCAACAACACATAATTTGATAGCAGTTACTTTTAGCTTCTCTCTCCTATTAAATCTTTCCAAAATATTCAACTTAGATTTCATAGAAACAGCTCTCTTTCTGCACTGGTATTTCCCAGCTTTGCGTAATATTATTTATGCATTCACCGTCAATAACAAGTGTAAATAAGTTTGGTAATAAACTCAATTCATTCTGTATAAACTTTTAACTGCCAATCTTTTAACTGCCACTTCCATGCACCTTTTACAGAGGCACAGAAAATCTTGGTTGCTTATTTTGTACTACATGAGGAGTGTGTGGTATTCTGTTAGGCTGCTGTCAACTACATCCACTTAGACTCTCCCTTCACTTGTGTCAATAGTCTACCTGTACCAGTTAAGAATTCATTTGGCTATAAGTACCAGATAATCCCACTAATTTTGACCGGTTCTGAGACCCACATTATTGGTATGATTGTTTTTAAGTTTTTAGAGTTTTAACCATAATTATTGAGGTATAATTTACTTTACAGCAAAAACACAGATCTTAAGAGTTGACTTCAATGAGTTTTGACAATTGTATATAGACCTGTGTAATCACCATCAAGACAGAACATTTAACAACATGGCGCTATAGACAGAAGCACCACACTGTCCCTTCAAGCAAAGATCTGAAAAAATAAGTCAAACAGAGATAAACGTCAATTCTGAAACCCTAAGCATCAAATGAAGAGATAAAGAACACAGCCGAGCACCAAATGGAATAAGAAACTGACCGAGAACAGAGAGCGAGGAGAGATACATGCAGAGGTCCCCTATCAGTTAATGTAGGACAGATCCATGATCTTGGACTCCTATCAGATATCAGTGAACAGGGAATACAGGAAAGCAGCTTCAAAGAGCTCCTAGAAGAAGACAGAACAACCATACATGCTACAAATAACCCATCCCAGCAACTCCCTTTCAGCTGGACCTCCCCTGCTGTACCATATCTGAGTGACTGACCCTGCCCGTTGGAGAAGGAGGCGAAAAATATCCTGCCCAAAGACAAGCAAACAACAAAGAATGCACAGGCAACCTGCTCAGACATAACCAAATAAAATAAAAAAAGGATGAAACAAACAAATCAACAATCAATAAATAAGGAAAATAACTACTGAATGTCCCAAAGACAGCAGACAATATCAAAACATATTAAAAAAACAAGACAAGATGGTTCCAGCAGGCATCCAAAATAAAACACCAGATGACTTTGCAGTAGAAGAAAAGGCACTAGAAATACCTGATAGGGAATTCAGATCTCTAATATTCAGAGCTGTCCAAAAACTGAAGCAAAAAGCAGACAAAAATGAGAAAAAAATAGACAAATTCGTGGAAAATACAGACAAAAAATGGAAGAATTCAGGAAGATAATGCAGGAACAAAATGCCAAAAAAAATTCACAACTAGAAATTATACAAAAACAACAATTAGAAATTCAAAAGATAAACAACAAGATTTCAGAAAGGGACAGTGTCATAGAAGGGCTGAAGAGCAGCTTTGAAACAATGGAAGACAGCATTGGTGAAATTGAAGGCAAACACTTGGATAAAACTCTGAACAAAAATCAGAAAAAAGAACGAAGAAAAATGAAGAAAGCCTGAAAATTGTGTGAGATAAAATCAAAAGTAAAAATTTATGAGTGATCGGAGTTCCAGAACAGGGGGAGAAAACAGAAAACACAGAGAGGACCATTGAAGAACTGCTGACAGAAAACTTCCCTAATATCATGAAAGATGAAAAACTGACCATCCAAGAAGCTCAACGAACACCATATAGGAAAGACCCCAAAAGAAAATCACCAAGGTCTATCATAATCACACTCACCAAAACCAACGACAAACAAAGAATCCTGAGAGCAGCTCATGAAAAACAAGAAGTCACATACAGAGGCGAAACAATAAGACTAAACTCAGATTATTCGGCAGAAACCATGCAGGCAAGAAGGCAATGGGATGACATATAAAAAACCTTGAAAGAAAAAGATAGGCAGCCAAGAATAATATATCCTGCAAAACTCTATTTCCAATATGATGGTGAAATTAGGTCATTTCCAGATAAACAGAAATTAAGGGACTATGTAAAAATCAAACCAAACTTACAAGAATTATTAAAGAGAATCCTTCAATCTAAGAATAAACAACATCAGACCACAGGCTGAATCTAGGATGCAAGATCTTACCAGCCAGATACCAACCTAGGAAATGAACTCTCAAGGACTATCCAAACCCAAAAGAATTATAATAGGGAACCAGAGAGGTTAATCTGTCAATGACAACAACATCAGAACAAAAAAAGAGGGAAAAAACGGTGTATGTATAGAACCTTCTAATGGAGAGGAAGGCAAGACGATACCAAGTAATAATAGACTGGTTCAAACCTAGGAAGATAAGGGTAAATTTCAAGGTAAATACAAAGAAAGTTAAAAAACCTACTTATTAAAATAAAGAAGAAAAACATAAAGTCTCAGTAAAAACAAAACCTGTAAAAACAAAAGACATGAAAAAAAATCCACAAACAATGAATTCAGCACAGGAGAATGAGAGGAACGAAGAAAATGTCAGAACCACAAAAAAGCACTACAAAATTACAACAATAAACTCACATCTATAAGTAATTACACTGAATGTAAATGGCCTAAATGCACCCATAAAGAGACAGAATGGATAAAAAAACAGGATCCATCAATATGCTGTCTACAAGAGACACACATTAGAAACAAAGACAAATTTTTAAAAACTCAAAGGATGGAAAAAAATATATCAAGCAAACAGCCACCAAAAAAGAGCTGGATTGGCAATACTAACCTTAGTTAAAATAGACTTTAAAACAAAATCCACCATAAAAGACAAACAAGGACACTATATAATAATTAAGGGGATGAGCCATCATGAAGACATAACCATAATAAACATCTATACACCCAATGACAGGGCTCCAAAATACAGAAAACAAACTTTAACATCACTGAAAGAGAAATTGACAGTTCCACTATAATAGTAGGAGATTTCAACACACCACTCTTGGTAAGGACAGAATATCTAGAAAGAAACTCAACAGAGATACAGAAGACCTAAAAGACACAATCAGCCAACTTGACCTCGTAGGCATATATAGAACACTCCAACCAACAGCTCCAAAGTACACATTCTTTTCCAATACACATGGAATGTTCTCCAGAATAGACCACATCTTAGGCCACAGAGCAACCCTCAACAAGATCCAAAACGCTTAGATAATACAAAGTATCTTCTCTGACCACAACGCCATCAAGGTAGAAATTAACAATAGGATGAGCAAGGAAAAAAAAAATCAATTTCATGGAAACTGAATAACGCCCTGCTTACAAACCACCGGGTAAAAGAAGAAATCAGAGATGGAATAAAAAAAATCTTAGAATCAAACAAGAATGAAAACACATCATACCAAAACCTTTGGGACACAGCAAAGACAGTCTTCAGAGGACAATTTATAGCAAAAGATGCACACATCAAAAAAGTAGAAGGGGACAAAATCAAAACATTAACTACACAACTCGAACAGATAGAAAGAGAACAGCAAAAAAAGCCCACAACCACTGGAAGAAAGGAAATAGTAAAGATCAGAGCAGAAATAAATGAAATAAACCATAGAAAAACAATAAAAAGAATCAACAAAATCAAAAGTTGGTTCTTTGAAAAGATCAACAAAATTGATGAATCACTGGCCAGACTGACAAAAAAAAAAAAAAAGGAGAGGAAGCAAATACTCCAAATAAAAAATGGAATGGGGGACTGTACAATAGATCCAACTGAAATAAAAAGGATCATACAGAGTATTATGGAAAACTCCAACAAATTTGAAAACCTAGAGGAAATGGATAAATTTCTAGAAATGCACTACCTACCCAAACTAACACAAAGTGATGTTGAAAATCTGAACAGACCCATAACAAGAGAAGAGATTGAAAAATTAATTTAAAAAAAAAACTCCCAACAAAAAAAGCCCTGGCCCAGATGGCTTCACTGGAGAATTCTACCAAACATTTGGAGAGGAGTTTACACCAGTACTACTCAAACTATTTCAGAAAATAGAAAAGGAAGCGACACTTTCGAATTCATTCTATGAAGCTAGCATAACCCTGATACCAAAACCAGGAAAAGATGCCCCAGAAAAAAGAAAACTACACACCAATATCTCTCATGAATATAGATGCAAAAATTCTCAACAGAATTCTAGCCAATAGAATTCAGCATCATATCAAAAAAATTATACACCATGACCAAGTAGGATTCATACCAGCTATGCAAGGATGGTTCCACATTAGAACATTAATCAATGTAATACACCACATAAATAAAAGGAAAGAAAATATCACATGGTCATCTCAATTGACACACAAATGGCGTTCAACAAAGTCCAACACCCGTTCCTGATAAAAACTCTCAATAAAATAGGTATAGAAGGGAAATTTCTCAACATAATAAAGGGCATCTATGCAAAACCGATGACCAACACCATTCCTTTTTGTTTGTTTGTTTACTGTTGTAGTTTATGTGAATGTTTACACTTCAAGTTAGCCTCTTATACAAAAATTTCTACATACATTGTTATATGACACTAATTGCTCTCCCTATACTGTGACAGCACATTCCTCCTTTCCACTCCTGATTTCCCATGTCCATTCAACCAACTCCTAACCCTCTCTGCCTTCTCATCTCACCTCCAGACCGAAGCTGCCCATTTAGTCTCATGTATCTACTTGAGCTCAGAAGCACACTCTTCACGAGCATTATTTTATGTCCCACAGTTCAGTCCAATCTTTGTCTGAAGAGTTGGCCTCGAAAATTGTTTTAGTTCTGGGCTGATAGAGAGTCCATGGACCATGGTTTCCGGGTTTCCTCCAGTCT
>NW_004443987.1:12268567-12269770 GCF_000243295.1 Trichechus manatus latirostris
GTTTTACATTCCTACCAACACTGTATAAGTGTTCCAGTCTCTCCATAACCTCTCCAGCATTTATTATTTTGTGTTTTTTGGACTAATACTTGGCTTGTTCGGGTGAGATGATATCTCATTGTAGTTTTGATCTGCATTTCTCTAATGGCTAATGATCGTGAGCATTTCTTCATGTGTCTGTTAGCCACCTGAATGTCTTGTTTGGTGAAGTGCCTGTTCATAACCTTTGCCCATTTTTCAATTGGGTTATTTGTCTTTCTGTTGTTGGAGTTTTGGAGTATCTTGTACATTTTAGAGATTAGATGCTGATAAAATTTTTCATAGCCAAAATTTTTTTCCCAGTCTGTAGGTTGTCTTTTTACTCTTTTGGTGAAGTCTTTTGATGAGCATAAGTGTTTTATTTTTAAGAGCTCCCTGTTATCTAGTCTCTCTTCTGTTGTTTGTGCATTGTTACTTATGGTTTGTAATCTGTTTGTACCGTATATTAGGGCTGCTAGCATTGTCTCTATTTTTTCTTCCATGATATTTATCATTTTCGATTTGATGTTTAGGTCTTTGATCCAGTTTGAGTTAGTTTTTGTGCATGGTGTGTGATATGTGTCTTGTTTCAGTTTTTGCAGATGGATATCCAGTTATGCCAGCACCATTTGTTAAAGAGACTGTCTTTTCCATAATTAATGGACTTGGGGCCTTTGGCAAATATCAGCTGCTCATCATTGGAAGAATTTATGTCTGGATTCTCAATTCTGTTCCATTGGTCTATGTATCTGTTGTTGTACCAGTACCACGCTGTTTTGACTACCGTGGTGGTATAATAGGTTTTAAAATCAGGTAGTGTGAGCCCTCCCACTTTGTTTTTGTTCTTGAGTAATGCTTTACTTATCCAGGGCCTCTTCCCTTTCCAAATGAAGTTGATGATTTGTTTCTCCCTCTCATTAAAAAATGCCATTGGAATTTGGATCGGGATTACTCTGTATCTGTAGATTGTTTTGGGTAGAATTGACATTTTCACAATGTTGAGTCTTCCTATCCATGAGCAAGGTAAGTTTTTCCACTTATGGTTTCTTGCAGTAGTGTCTTGTAGTTTTCATTGTGTAAGACTTTTACGGCTCTGGTTAGATTTATTCCTAAGTATTTGATCTTCTTGGGGGCTATTGTAAATGGTACTGATTTGCTGATTTCCTCTTCGAAGTTCTCTTTGTT
>NW_004443987.1:12272412-12280355 GCF_000243295.1 Trichechus manatus latirostris
AACAAATCTTCAATAATTCTCTCTGTATTTTCTGTTATCCCCCCATTCTGATACTCCAATCTCTTGTACTTTATTCCTCTTGATAGAATCCCACATAATTCTTAGGATTTCGTCAATTTTTAAAATCCTTTTATCTGATTTTTTCTCAAATAAGTTGGTGTCAAGTGTTTTATCTTCAGTCTCACTAATTCTGACTTCCATTGCCTCAATTCTGCTCTTATGACTTTCTATTGAGTTGTCTAATTCTGAAATTTCATTGTTAATCTTCTGTATTTCTGGTTGCTGTCTCTCTATGGATTCTTGCAGCCTGTTAGATTTGTCATATGCACTTCTCTAATCTTCTCAAGTTCTTCTATTGCATATTCTGTGTTTTGCTTAATTTCCTTCCTAATATCTTGAAGAGTTTTGTATATTAATTTTTTTATATTGTGCCTCTTGTAATTCCAAGAAATTTTCTTCCTCTGGAAAATTTCTAGATTCTTGGTTTTGAGAGCTTGCTGAAACCATCATGGTCAGCCTCTTTATGTGATTTGATATTGACTGCTTTCTCCGAGCCATCAATAATTTCTTGTATTTATTTATTTTACAGTTGCTTACTGTGTCCTAGGTTCTTGTTTTGATTTGCCCATATAGGCTGGTCATGTGAACTTGCCCAGTCACCAGCCCCCTTGAAGCTCCAATGTCCTGCCCCCAGGTGGCCAGACCTGCCACTATGTATGTGAGCCCAGGAGTCTGCCCACTCCTCCTGTATGGATTAAGCTCAGGTGTCCAGGTAGTCGACCACCAAGTGTGTGGTGCAGGCTCTCACCTACAGTTCTAGACAGGCATGGGTGATTGGTGTAGGCACAGGCATCCGGCTACAGCAGGGGGACACAGGCTGAGCAAGGCAGGGGGACAATGGCCACCCCCAAGAGTCCAGGAGGAAAGCATGTCCCTGTTCCCTAGAGCACGTAGATGGGTGGTTTTTGCAGCCGGACTATGAGCACCCAATGCTTTTGGCTGTAAGGACTGGGGGGCACCTCTTATTCTTGGGCCCCTGTCACAAGTGGCTAGGTGATATGAGTGAAGCCACCAGTCCTCAGGTCCATGATGTGGGTAGGTGAAGACCACACTTAATGGGCTGAGAAGTGTCAAATGTCATGAACCTGCCACTTCATAGCTGAAACAGCTGAAGTTAGACTTCAGGTATAGACCCTGCTGTACTGTGGTAATGAGAGCCTACAGTGTTGAAATGGGCCCACACAGGTCTATGCAGGGGGAAAGACACTCAAAGACCGTGGATCCCTTATGACTGTGCCTAGGAAAAGGAGCTGTGCCTACCCTGAATTCCTGGCTTAGGGGAGCTTGCAGATTATTTCTTACCCTCTTTGTTAATTTGTTAACTCTCCAAGTTCAGGAGAATGGCTCAGGGAACGTGATGGGTCCTACTTCCAGCCCAGGGGACTCGGCAATTGCTGAAGCCAGTCCTGGACCCAGCGCAGAGCTGTGAGTGATGAGGTAAATGAGAGGTTTTTCCGTAAGAGGGGTGTTTTTGATTAGCACAGTCGGCCAGATGCAAGTACTTATCTCTCACCAATCGAGGGCTGCTTCTCACTGGTGCTGTATGGCCAAGTAGACTCTCTGCCGCTGGGTCTCTCCCGATGTGGAAAATGCCTCCCAAGCACCGATGCTTGCCTGCCTTACCACGCACCATGAGCTGATCCAGCCTGAAGGGCTCAGGCTCTCACCGGGTCATGGCTGGTAACTCCTCACTGCTTCTGAATCGTCTCACCCTCCCCCTGCCACTCATTCCAATTCCTCAACTTTACCTTTGATTCAGGGGTCCTAGATTGTCATATATAACCAATTCACTTGTTTTCTTTGGGTCTCTGTGGTAAGAGGGACCACCGGAAGCGTCTGACTACTCCATCATCTTGGCCTCTCCTCTGCAAACATCATTCTTAATGGAGAGAGGCTGAAAACACTCCCCTTGAGAACAGGAACAAGACATGGATGCCCTTTTTCACCACTCCTATTTAACATTGTGCCGAAAGTCCAAGCTAGAGCAGTAAGGCAAGAAAAAGAAATAAAGAGCATCCAAATTGGTAATTAAGAGGTTAAACTGTCCCTGTTTTTTGATGATATGATACTATACATAGAAAACCCTAAAGACTCCACGATAAAACTACTGGAACTAATAGAAAGATTCAGCAGAGTAGCAGGATACGTGATAAACATACAAAAATCAGCTGGATTCCTATACATCAATAAAAGAATGATGAAAAGGAAATCAGAAAAACAGTACCATTTATAATAACCCCTAAAAAATAGAATACTTAGGTATAAATTTAACCAGGGATGTAAAAGACCTACGCAAGGAATACTACAAAACGCTACTGCAATAAACCCAGAGGGATCTACATAAATTGAAAAACATACCATGCTCATGGATAGGTAGACTCATCATTGTGAAAATGACAATTCTACCCAAAGCAATTTACAAATACAATGTAATCCTGATCCAAATACCAACAACATTGTTAAAAAGATGGAAAAACTAATCATTAACTTTATATGGAAAGGAAAGAAGCCCCAGATAAGTAAAGCACTACTGAAGAAGAAGAATAAAGTAGGAGGTCTCGCACTACCTGATTTCAGAACCTACTGTACAGCTACTGTAGTCAAAACATCCTGGTACTCGTGCAACGACAGATACATTGACCAATGGAACAGAATTGAGAACTCAGATGTAAATCCATCCACCTACAGTCACGTGATCTTCGACAAGGGCCCAAAGTCCATCAAATGGTGAAAAGACAGTCTTTTTAACAAATGGTGCTGGCAAAACTGGATGTCCAACTGTAAAAAAAATGAAACAGGACCCATACTTCACAACATATACAAAAACTAATTCAAAATTAATCAAAACCTAAATACAAAGCCAAAATCTATAAAGTTCATTGAAGAAAAAATAGAATCAACACTAGAGGCCCTAATACATGGCATTAACAAGTTACATATCAAAACCAACAACACACAAACTCCAGAAGATAAGCTAGGTAACTGGGATCTTCTTATGCTCATCAAAAGACTTCACCAAAAGAATAAAAAGAGAACTTACAGACTGGGAAAAAAAATTTTGGACATTACAAGTCAGACAAAGGTCCATTCTCTAAAATCTACAAGAAAATCCCACACCTCTACAACAAAAAGACAAATAATCCAATTAAAAAATGGGCAAGGGAAATGAACAGACACTTCACCAAAGAAGACATTCAGGCGGCCAACAGACACATGAGGAAATGCTCGCGATCATTAGCCATTAGAGAAATGCAAATTAAAACAACAATGAGATACCATCTCACCCCGGCATTACTGGTACGAATCAAAAAACACTGGAAATAACAAATGTTGTAGAGGCTGCGGGGAGATTAGAACTCTTGTGCACTGCTGGTGGGAACACAAAATGATACAACCATTTTGGAAAATGATTTGGTGCTTCCTTAGAAAGCTAGAAATAAAAATACCATACAATCCAGCAATCCCACTCCTAAGAATATATCCTAGAGAAATAAGAGCCGCCACACGAATAGACACAGGCACACCCATGTTCATTACAGCATTGTTCACAATTGCAAAAAGATGGAAACAACCTAGATGCCCATCAACATATGAATGGATAAACAAACTATGGTACATACACACCATGGAGTATTATGCAACGATAAAGAACAATGATGAATCTGTGAAGCATCTCATAACATGGATGAAAGTGGAGGACATTATGCTGAGTGAAATAAGTCAATCACAAAAGGACAAATATTGTATGAGACCACTATTGTAAAAACTCATGGAAAAGTTTACACACAAAAAAAGACAATGTTTGTTCATTACAAAGGATGGGGGGCTGGGGGGAAATACTAAATAGACAATAGATAAGTGGTGTCTTTGGTGAAGGGTAAGACAGTACACCATACTGGGGAAGCCAGCACAACTTGTACAAGGAAAGGTCATGGAAGCTCCATAGACACATTCAAACTTCCTGAGGGACTAAATTGCTGTGTGGAGGGCTGTGGGGACCATGGTCTTGGGGAACATCTAGCTCAATTGGCATATCACAGTTTATAAAGAAAATGATCTACATTCTACCTTGGTGTGTAACGTCTGGGGTCTTAAAATCCTGTGAGCAGCCCCAAGGTACTCCATTGGTCCCACCTCTTCGGGAGCAAGGGAGAATGAAGAAAACAAGATACAAAGGAAAGATTAGTCCAAATAACTAATAGACCACAACTACCCCGGCCTCCACCAACTGAGTCCAGTACAGCTAGATGGTGTCTGGCTACCACCACTGACTGCTCTGACAGGAATCACAACAGAGGTCCTGGACGGAGCTGGAGAAAAATGTAAAACAAAATTCTAACTCACAAAAAATGACCAGACTTACTGGCCTGACAGAGACTGGAGAAACCCCGAGAGTATGGCCCCCGGACACCCTTTTATCTCATTAATGAAGTCACTCCCGAGGTTCACCATTCAGCCAAAGATTAGACAGCCTCATAAAACAAAACAAGACTAATGGGTCACAACAGTCCAGGGACAAGGACTAGAAGGCAAGAGGGGACAGGAAAGCTGGTAATAGGGAACTGAAGTTTGAGAAGAGACAGTGTTGACCTGTCATTGGGTTGTTAACCATTGTCATAAAACAATACGAGTACTAAGTTTTTAATGAGAAACTATTTGTTCTGTAAACCTTCGTCTAAGGTACAATTAAAAAAGACAGAACATTTACATCAAAAGTAAAAAAAAAATTCACATATGCATACCTATCTTCATTTCAGCACTATTCACAATAGCAAAAAGATGGAAACAACCCAAGTGCCCATCAACGGATTAGTGGATAAATAAAATGTAGTACATACATACAATGGAATACTACCCAGCAATAAAGAAAAATGAGTTCCCAAAACATCTTACAACATGGATGAACCTGGAGGACATTACTTTGAGTAAAATAAATCAATCACACATACAGATAAACAAAAAACAAATATTGTATGTTGTCACTCCTATGAAGTGACATGAATAGGTAAATATACAGAAACTTATGTTCATCAATGGTACCAGTGGTAGGGATGGAAAAGAAGGAGAAATACTCTCGAGGTAGTAGTCACTTTTTGTTTATAGAAGTGGGAAAGTTGGCACTGAATACGGGTGAGGTTTGCACAGCATGACTGATGTAACTGATGTCAATAAGATGTGCATAATAAAAAGGGATGAATAGACAAATGCTAGGTTGTGTATGGTTTTGCAACAATAACAACAACCAAAAAAAAGGGTAGTGGGTACAGATACTGATACTAATTATACATAACCAATCACCTCATGGGATTAATTCTCTTTGGGGATTTAGGGCCATGATCTCATGGGAAAATCCAGTCAATTGGCATAATATAGTTCTTAAAGTTTATGTGCCATCTCCCAGTATGGTGAGTAGTGTCTGGGGTATTAACACCTTATGATCAGCCACCTAAGATACAACTATTGATCTTTTTTCATCTGGAACAAAAGAGGAAAAAGGAAACCCAAGAATAAGAGAAGGAGCTGAACTACAGGATTAATTATCTACATGAACCACTGCCTCCTCCTTGAGACCAGAAGAACAGATAGTGTCTGGTTACTACTACTGAATGTTCTGATCAGGAACACAATAGATGAGTCCTGAAAAAAAAAGAAAAAAATGTGGAACAAAACTTCAAATTCCTAGTCTGTCTTAGTCTGAAAGCTGTGCTGAAATCTGTTCAACATGATAGCAACATGCAAACCACCCTGATGGGTGGTAGCTGCACATAAGGTGCATTGTCCAGGAATCAAACACAGATCTCCCACATAGAAGGTGAGAATTCTACCACTGAACCACCAATTCCTCACATTATGTATCAGTAGTTCCTTTTAACTGTCAAGTACATTCAATTGTATATATATATATATATAAATTTGTTGATTCATTCACCTTTTGATGGATATTTGGGTTGTTTCTGGTTGTTGGCTACTATAAATAAAGCTGTTATAAATGTTTATTTACAAGTCTTTGTGATAATATATTTTTAAATTTCTCTTGTGTAAATACCAAGGAATGGAAATGCTGGATTTATGATAAGAAAATGTTTATCTATAAAAGAAACTACCAAACTGTCTCCCAAACGAAAAATCTAAAAAAGAAAGTCTTATTTTTTTACAAGCTTTTATATTTAAGTATACGATTCATATCTAAATAATTTGTGTATATGGTGTGATGCAAAGTTTGAGGGCCTAAAAAAATACGAGGATGGTAAAATTAGGGAGAATAACATTAAAATAGCTATTATTAATATATTTCATATGCTCAGGAAGGTAAAGGAAAACATGAACAATAAAAAAAAAGAAACATAATTAACTTCTGGAGATGCAAAACTCCAATATTTAAGATGGAAAATCTACTGGTTGAGAATAAAACCATATTAATGCAGAAGAAAATGTTAATGAACTTGAAGGCATAGCAATAAAAACTATGCAAAATGAAACACAAAGAAAAAAACTGAAAACAGAAAATGAACAGAGCACCAGTAAGCTGTGGGTCAATTTCAAATAGAGTAATATTTATATAATTGGGGATGTAGAAGGAGATAAGAAAAAAATATTTAAAGAAGTCATGTCAATTTTTTTTTCCAAATTTGATGAAGACTTTAAACCATCATTTGTCAACAGTGGTACTACTGAAATTTTCAGCCTGATACTTTTGTTGTTGTAGGGGGCTGCCTTTTGCGTTTTAGGATGATTAGTAGTATCCCACTAGATGTCAGAAGCACCTCTAATTTTGTGGCAACCAAAAATGTCTCCAGATATTTCCAACTGGTCCCAAGGGGGCAAAATCATCCCTAATAGAGAACAAGTCCTCTAAAAATGCAGATCCAAAAAGTTCAACAAGCCTCAAGTGGAAAAATACATGAATAAAAATATACCAATGCAAATCCTAATCAAATTGTTTAAAACTACTGATAGAGAGAAAATTTAAAAGCAGCCAAGAATAAAAGATGTAGTGTGTTCAGAAGAACCAGATACGTATGGCAGCTGACTTCTCATCAGAGACAATGCAAGACGGAAAACAGTGGAGTAATACCTTTAAAGTACAAAAAGAAAGTAAAATACAAAACTTTCAATTTAGAATTCTATAACCAGTAAAAATATCTCTCAAAAAATAAAGGAAAAATAAGCAGCCCAGTTCAGGTAGCCTCTTTGTATACATGAGCCTAAGCTCTCTTTCTCTACCCAGAGACACCAAGGCAGACTGGCACACTGGCAATAGCAATGTAGCCACAACAAGTGGCCTGGACCAGGAAGCATCTTTTTCCCCATGGGCCCAAGACTCTCCCCCCCCGACTAGAGACATAGGGGTCGACAGCTGAAACCGTCAAGAGGGAACTAGTCATAACCAGTGGCCCAATTGGGAAGCCTTTTTGATCCAGCAGTCCTGAGACTCTCTATCACTGCCTCAAGACACCAGGGTATCCTGGGGGCACATTTAAAGGAATCCCACCACAACCTACTTTCACCAAGAGATTATTGGCAGTCTGGTTTGGATAAAACCATTCAGCCCTGCCAAGGAGCACCAGCAGAGACCAGTATGAGGTCCAGTGGCAAGAGATAAATCAAGAATACCAAAGTAAAATTTCAAAAGCTCTGAAAATCAAACTGCCATTTGAACCATGGCCCACAGAATTAGGCCAGGACCTGCATGCTAAATGTAGAGTGATTGCCTGCTAAATAAAAAGTTAAACAGAATCCAGATTCTCCTAACATGATAGAAAAAAATGCTCAAGAATACCATAAAAGAGTTCTGGCAAAATGGTGCTCTAGGCAGAAGCACCAAGCCGTCCCTCCACAGCAAAGATCCGAAAAACTAAGCCAAACAGAGAATACAACAATCC
>NW_004443987.1:12288847-12328091 GCF_000243295.1 Trichechus manatus latirostris
ATGTCATAAAACAACATGTGTACTACTGTTTCATGAGAAACTATTTGTTCTGTAAGCTTTCACCTGAAGTACAATAAAATATATAAAAAAAAAATACCATAAAAAATCACCCATCGACACCAAGAACCAAAAACATCACAACCACATACCAAGATGAATCAGCAAGATTGCAAGATCAACAAACAAAGATTAGTTTCATTTCTGTATACTAACAATGAACATTTGGAAACTGAAGTTAAAACCACAATATTATTTACAGTTACTTAAAAAATTAAATACTTAGGTACACACTTCACAAATCATATACAGGATCTGTATGATGAAAATTAAAAAAAAACTGATAAATCAAAGAAGACCTAAATAAATGGAAAGACAAACCATGTTCATGGTTGGAAGAATCAATATATAATGATGTCAGTTCTCACCTGCAAGTCTTTTTGAAAACATAGACAAGCTTTTACTAAAATATGTATAAAAAGACACAGGACCTAGAAAAGATAAAATAATCTTGAAAGGGATAATGATGTGGGAGGAATCATTCTATATTAAGGCCTACTATATAGTTAAAATGAGCCCTGGCAGCACAATGGTTAAGCACTCAGTCTGTAGTAACTGAAAGTTCAGTGGTTCGTACCTATCAGCTGCTCCATGGGAGAAAGATGTGGCAGTCTGCTTTCATAAAGATTACAGCCTTGGAAACCCTATAGGGCAGTTCTACTCTCTCTCTCTCTCTCTCTTTCTCTCTCTCTCTCTCTCTCTCTATATATATATATATATATATAGTTACAGTAATAAGTGTAGAATTGATGGAAGGATAGACACACGAGCAATAGGACAGAATAGATAACTCAGAAATACACCCACACGAATATGCCTAACTGATTTTGACAAAGGCAAAGAGGCAATTCAACAGAGGAAGGATTACTTTTTCAACAAATGGAGCAATTGACATCCATAGGCAAAAACAAAAGAAAATAAAACTTCAACATAAACCTCACCCCTTTAAAAAATATTAGCTCAAAAAGGATTAGAGACTTAAAGGTAAAATATAAAACTAATAACTTTTCAGCTAAGCGAAGAGTTCTTAGACTTGACACCAAAGGCATGATCCATAAAAAAAGGACACATTGATTTAATTGGACCTCATCAAAAAAAACAAACAAACATAAAACAACTATCTCTTTGTGAAAGACCACCTAAAGAGGATGAAAAGAAAAGCAGCAAATTGGGAGAAAATATTTGCAATTCACATATCCTACAAAGGATTAATATTTAGAATATATAAAGAACTCTCTAAACAGTAAAAAAAAAAAAAAAGAATCTTATTAGAAAATGGGTAAAAGACGTTAATAGATATTTCACTGAAGTTGTTGTTATTGTGTTGTTAGATGCCATTGAGTCAGTTCCAACTCGTAGCAACCCTATAGGACAGAGTAGAACTGCCCCATAGGGTTTCTAAGGAGCAGCTGGTGGAGTTGAACTGCTGATCTTTTGGTTAGCCCCCTCCAGGGCTCCTTTCACTGAAGAGGATATATAAATGGAATATAAGAACATTAAAATATGTTTCAACTCATTAGCCATCAGGGAAATGCAAATCAAAACCACAGTAGATTATTACTACACACCTATCAAAATGGCTAAAATAAAAAATAGTAACAACACAAAAATCTGGCAAGGATGCAGAGTAACTGGACTACTCATTCATTGCTGATGGAAATGTGAAATGGAACAACCACTCTATAGAAACAGTTTGCAGTTTCTTATAAAGCTAACCATGCAATTGCCATGCAACTAAGCAATTGGACTCTTGAGCACTTATCCCAGAAAAATGAAAATTCATGTTTGTAGTTTGGAAGCAGATAACTTGTATTCTGGGTTTCACAAGTCCACTGATGGAAAGAAATTTTGCCCTTTATACAAAAGCCTTTATATGAATGTTCATAGCAGTTTTATTTGCAATAGCTAAAAATTTTAGTCAGTCCAAATGTCCTTCAGCTCGTGAATGGTTAAACAAACTGTGGTACATTTGTACCATGGAATGTTACTCAGCAATTAAAAGGAATAAACTACTGATACATGCAACAACTTGGTTGAATCTCCTGTGAAATACATGGAGTAAAAAAAAAAAAAATCAAGAAGGTTACATACCATATATCTTAGCTTCTTACTGTTGCTATAATAGAAATACCACAAGTGTGTGGCTTTAAAGAACAGAAGTTTATTTTCTCATAGTTTAGGGGGCTGTTGTTAGTTGCTGTAAAGTTGATTCCTACTCATGGTGACCTCAGTGTGAAGAGTAAAACGGTTCCATAGGGTTTTCAAGGCTGTGACCTTTCAGAAGCAGATTGCCAGATCTTTCTCCTGCAGAACCATTGGGTGGGTTCGAACTGCCAACCTTTTGGTTAGCAGCCAAGCACTTAACCATTGCATCACCAGGGCTCTCTCTGTCAGCTCTGGGGAAATATACTTGTCTTCTGGTGTTCCTCGGTTCCTTGGAGATCTTCATGTAGCATCTATCTTTCCCCATTTGTGCTTTCTCCTGTGTCTAATCAACTCCTTTTATAACTCAGAAATGATTGACTCATAAACAAAAAAAGAAAACCCTATTCCTAAATGGGATTACATCTACAGTTATAGGGATTAAGATTCCAACACATATTTTGGGTTGACACAATTCAATCCATAACATTCCATCCTTTGACCCCCCCCCCCAAAAATATCCTTCTCTTATGGATAGAATTGAGTCCCCCAAAATATGTATTGTAAATCCTAACCTCTATGCCTGTGGTTATAATCCCATTTGGGTAAGGGTTGTCTTTGTTATGTTAATGGACAGGATTAGTGTAGGGTGTGTCTTAAATCAGTCTCTTTTGAGATGTAAAAAGAGATTAAACAAGCAAGCAAAAGAAGTAGAGATAAAGGAAGATTGATGCCAAGCCACATGGAGATCTCCAAGGAACCAGGAAACAAACTGAAGAGACATGGACCTTCCTCCAGAGCCGAGAGAGAGAAAGTCTTCCCTTAGATCTGGCAACCTGAATTTTGACTTCTAGCCTACTAAACTGTGAGAAAATAAATTTCTGTTTGTTAAAGCCATCCACTTGTGAAATTTCTGTTATAGCAGCACTAGATGACTAAGGCACCTTCCCATGTGCAAAATACATTCACCCTATCACATTATCCCTAAAGTCTTATCCCATTCCAGCATCAACTCTAAGTCCAAAATCTGACCTTCTGAATCATCTAAATCAAGTACGACTCTGGGTATGTTCCATCCTGGGGAAAAATTCCTCTCCATCAGTTGACCTATGAAACTTAGAATCCAAGTTATCTGCTTCCAAAGTACAACGGTGGGACAGACACAAGATAGATATTCCCATTTCAAATCAGAGACATTGGAGGAAAAGAATAGGTCATGAGTACCGAGCAAGTCCACAATCCAGTAGAACAAATTTCATTAGCTCTTAAAGTTTGAAAGTAATCCTCCGTTCTCCAGGACCATCTTGGGCATTGGCCATGATCTCAGGATACTGAGTGGAGGCCCCTCAGCTCTGGGCATTGGGTGGTCCCATTCTCCTGATCTGAGTGGTGACCCCAGACCCTCAAGCCTGGGTGGCTTTATTTTCCTGGCCCATGGCTATGGAAGCTTCAACCCCTCAACTATCGGCCTTGGCCCCATTCTCTTGGCCCATTTGAACGACAGCCCCACCCTTCAAAACTGAGGTGGTAGCAACTGGAGTCTTTGAAACCTAGGAGTTGGTGGTTCCTCCCTTTGAAACCAAGGCAGCCATGCCATCTGTGCTCCTTCTAACAGTTCTTATGATCTCTGAACTGCTCCCAGGATGATTCTTTCCTTTTCTTGGAGGACAACAGATGTTTGCAATCAATTATCTCCATTGGCCCATTTCTTGCCTGTAGAATTCCAGGAGTCAGAAAACTTTTCTTCATTTCTTCCTGTCTCTGTCCCTTTCAGTCTAAGCTGACAGTGTTTCTGCTGGGATAGTTTATTAGATCCATCCATCGCAGGTCTAATCTCTTTAGAAAATGTTTATGTAGACACACCATTGGTGTCGTTTCCAGGGGATGCTGTCTTAGTTTTTACAATAGAATTTTCCAAATCTTAAATTATGGTTTCTTTTTGCACAGTTTATTTCTCAATCTATTTCTTTCCTCCTGCATTTTACTATAAGCAGCAATTGGAAACCATGCCACTTCTTCAAGATTTTGCTTAAATATCACCTCCACTAAATATCCAAATTCATCACTTACCAGCTCTACTTTCCACAAAACATTTGTACATAATTCAGCCAAGTTCTTTGCCATCTTATAACAAAGATTGTCATTCCTCCAGTGTCCAATAACATGTTCATCATTTCCTTTTAAATCCTCATTAGAAGCAAATTTAATGTCTATTTTTCTAGCAACATTCTCTTCACACTGATAGAAGCTTTTCCCCATAGCTCTCAATTATTTCTGAACCCTCATCAAAATTACCCTTAATGTTCATAATTTTACCAACAGTCTATTCAAGGCAATCTAGGCTCTTACTACCAAGTACCTTCAAATTCTTCCAGCCTCTACCCACTACTCAATTCCAAAGCTCCTTCCACATTTTTAGGTATTTGTTTCAGTAGCACTGCCCACTTTCTGGTACTAAATACTGTCTTAGTTACCTAGTGCTTCCATAACAAAGAGTACCACAATAGGTTGGTTTTAAAAAACAGAAATTTATTTCCTCACAGTTCTAGATGCTGAAAGTCAAAATCAAGATCTTAGTTGTGTCGATTCTTTCTGTGAGCCTCTTTTCTAGTTTCTGGCCACAATACTTGGTGTTACATTTGCTTATAGATGGGTCTTCACATGGCATCTCTCTTCCCCCCATGTGTGGTTCTGTGTTTATTCTGCTCTTCTTATAAGGCACCATTCAGAAGTAATTACATTCAGGACCCACTCTACTATGTTTATTATATCATTAACATAACAAATGAAAACCCCTATCTCATATTTACTAGTACTGAGGTTAAGATTTCCACATTTATTTTGGGAGGACACAACTCAATCTATAACATACACTATGCAAACTGTTACCATAAGATAGCTCAATTGGCTTTATTAATATTAAACAAAACAGATTTTAAAACAAAACAGTTATTAGAGACAAAGAGTGAAATTTCATAATTAAAAACCATTAAATGTATCAGGAAGATACAATTATAAATGTATATGCACCTAAAAATAGAGCCTCAAAACATACGAAGCAAAAATCAATAGAATTGGAAGGAACAATAAAGAATTCATCAAAAATAGATGGAGATTTCAATACCCCATGCTCAATAATTTATAGAACTACAGTGAATATCAGCAAGGCTATAGGAGACCTGAATAGCACTGTCGAGCAACTTGACCTAACTGACATTTATACAACATTCCACCCAGTAGTTTCAGATTACACATTCTTACATGCACATAAAAAAACCTCACACTGAGTCCTCATGTCTTCTCTCTTCCCTGAGGACATTAAACCTCAATTTCTAGTTCTAGTGTTAGTGATGGGAGTTAAAAATCAAAATTATGCAGAAGTAAAAATATCCAGGGAAATATTGAAAACTTTATTGTGTTATATGCATATAAAGTGATTAACATTGTTCCCTCTTGCAATACAATATGAGTGCTCAATAAAAGGTATCTAATATACACAATGATTCTATTATTATGGGTTGAATTGTGTCCCAAAGAAAGTTATGTTGAAGTCCTAAACTCTGGTACCTGTGAATATGTACTTGTTAAGAAGTAAGGTCTTTGAAAACGTTATTAGTTAACATGAGTTCATACTGGGGTAGGGGGGCCCTAAATCTAATATGACTGATGTTGTTATAAAAACAAGAGACACAGAGGCAACAGATGTACCCAGAAGACTGCCACGTCGAGACGGGCAGAGATTAGAGAAACTCTGTCACAAACCAAGGAATATCTGTGGTAACCAGAAGCTAGGAGAAGCAAAAAAGGATCATTCTCTAGATCCTTGGGAGACAGCATGACCCTTCTGACACCCTGAATTCAGACTTCTAGCCTCCAGAACTGTGAGACAATCAATTTCTTCTGTTTTAAAGTACAGAGTCTGTGGTAATTTGTTAGGGCAGCCCTAGGACACTAATACACCTACTTCAGTGAGGGGAGAATTATTCCTGGTAGTAGTCAAATTTGGAACTCTGAACACATTCTATATAAGCCTTATTCAATATAATATATTGCTTTTTAGGTACTATCTACAAAGGCCAATACTTCAGAGACCTTAGAAGTTAAATAGGATTTTATGGGGTGGCATAACCCGTTGCCATCAAGTAGATTCTGACTCATAGACATCTATTTACCATACTAAATATCTCCCAAGAGAAAAATAATTTCCAAACAAATGACATATGAGTAAACTTGTGCAATACAACCTTCTCCTAAATTGTAAGCTGTATATTTACAGAGATTTTTATAAATACAAACAAAATACTTTATTGTAATGCACATACATTTTTTTCACATTCAAATATATATAAACTTTACTTCAAGAATTATAAATAGTACATTCATTCTTTATATAGGTGAGGGAATTGTGATCTAGCTGTAAAGATAGCACCAAATATTTTTATATGTATATTGTAATTTCTCACTGATTTTCTTTCCATTTATCTCTATTCTACATTTGCTTTCATTAATTGTGTTCCTTCCATTTCCCAACTTCTTCTTGAAGAAACTGTCTAGATCTGAAAAGAACAAGTGTTTTGTAAAAAGCTATTAGGAAAATCTGAAAAAAAGTCAAGAGATTAATATGCGGACACTGAAATAATTAATAGGAATGCTTTGATAAAAAGTCATGTTAGGGTAATAAATAAGGGATTGCTTAAAATTATGCTTGTTATTATTTTACTATGTCAGACGCATAAAGGAGAACAAAATCAAATTTGTTTATGACCTTCAAGTATTATGACAAAGAAAAATAAACACCTTATATTAGTCATTGTTCATATGGTCGGAGAAATGTCTTAAAACTGGCTGCTGCTGAATTGATTCTGACTCAGAGGAGAACTGCCCCATAGGGTTTCCAAGGAGTGGCTGATGGATTCAAACTGCCAACCTTTTGGTTAGCAGCCAAGCTCTTAACCACTGCGCCACCAGGGCTCCTTGTTTACTAGTCAGAATCGACTCAATGGCAACAGGTGAGTAACATTAAAGCAGTTGGATCTGTAAGAATTAGGCTCCTGCTTCTAATCAGGACATTTTAAAATTAAATAATCCAATGAAAGTTACAGCAGAAAATAACAAGCACAGGGGATAGGGATCAAGGAGAAGCAGGCCCTGCTTCTAAGAAAGGAGTAGAAGAGAGAATGGAGACATAGCCTAAAAAGACTGGTATATAGTCATGTGGTAGGACCATCTGAAGACCAAAACTCCACTTACAGTCTAGTTGATTCTGACTCATGGTGACCCCATGAGTGTCAGAGTAGAATTGTGCTCCACAGATTTTCGATGGCTGATTTTTTGGAAGTAGATTGCCAGGCCTTTCTTCCAAGCTGCCTCTGGGTGGGCTCAAACCTCCAACCTCTCAATAGCAGCCCAATATGTTAACCATTTGCACCACCCAGGGACTCCATTCCTACTTGTTGCATCATGCATTGGAGAACTAATAAACTCTGAGCTGCTCCATTTTGTAAAAGAAACTAAAGACAGTGGCCCAGCTGCAGCCAAAATATGCTCCAAGATGATATAACATCATATCAACAGTGGCTAGACACATCTATCCAAAAGGAAAATGCATAATTTGTAAATTTATCCTGCCTGGGGTTGAAGGTGGGAGAATAAGGGGCAGAGAGGGTTTTGGCACATTGTCATCCTTCTGTGCCTAAATTATGTAGATTATTTTATTTTTTTTAAAGCCTGATATTGAGTACTCATTTTGAATAGCCCAGTTAGATTAGTTAGAAATAACTATTTACTTCTCACCTTAATTTTTCTAAATAACTGTGAAGCAAACTAGAATGGCTAATAATCAACATTATGTATAATCTCTCTTAGGTCAGAAATGATTCATATGTACATATCTGATTCGATTGAGTAGGTAGGTTATGTTTGCCTCAAATGTCACAATTTTAGTATATCTACTAAGATAAACATGACATTAATGTAATAAATCTTGTTTTAAAAAATGGAAACTCAAGTGTAGATGGATCAGAGAACTCAAGAGGAAGTTGAAATTCAAAGTTTTGCTGAAACTCTGCCATTAACATATATTGGGTAAAATTATTTTTAGCCTGGAAGATTAAAAAAAAGAACTGTTCCATGAAGCAAAGCAACTGATTTAAATTTTAAAACTTCCAAAAGCCACCAGGTAATCTACTAAACCAAGTTGATTCTTTATATGTTCTTTCTCTTTTTTTTTGTAAGGTAGAGCTTGTTTTTGTGTGACAGTTACAAAATTATTAATGCATTTACAAATTTTCCCTTTCTCTTCTTTACCTCCACAGCACCCCTACCTCTCTCCCATGGAAATATCTGTTTGTAGGCATGCTAAGCTTTTGGAAAAGTTTGTGCAAGCAAACTTTTGGGAAAGTTTGTGAAGAAAACACCTGAATGACTCCATAAGTGCTGCAATGATCTATAAAATTTATGTTAAGCTAAACTTGAGAGGAGGAGGAGCAGAGAGGAGTTCAAAGAACAGGCAATATCTTCGTTTCCTAGTGCTGCTGTAACAGAGCTACCACGAGTGGGTAGCTTTAAAGAACAACAATTTATTTTCTCATAACTTAGGAGGCTAGAAGTCCAAATTCAGGACACCAGCTCTAGGGGAAAGCTTTCTCTCAGGGCTGAATTAAGGCATGTGAGGGCCCTAAACACTAATAATCTGTGGTGCCCCCTCCTCTGCTTACTCACGCATTGGAATGGGATAAGTGAGTCAGATATATACATGTATATATGTGTGTGTGTGTGTGTGTGTGTGTCTTAGCTATCCAAGACATAACTTCTTTTTAAATGTGACTATATTAGCAATTGAATGCAAAAGTGGCTTATGCCATTTTAGTGGAATGAGATGAACTGGATTATAAAATTTTTAGTGGATGTGGGGTACTAAGATTCTTACTGTATACTGCATTTTCTACAAAAAGAATATTCCACATATTCTACCAAAAAAAAAAATGAGTCAGTGAACTTAGTTGTTTCAACAATCAATGTAAAATTCTGTTATGTCCCACAACGAAAAACTGACTTTCACCAATTTTGCTTTAAACAGGTCACACTTCAATTTTGATGCTTATTTCATAATAAATACTATATTTATAAAAGAACAAATGAAAAGATGTCATAAAAGAAAATTTAATGCTCATAAAATAAATATTACAACAAATTATTATATTTTATTTTTAGATAGATCTTTCATCTCTAACATGTTATAATTAAAAACATTTCTTTCTATTCTTTGCCAGGGCTGAATTAAAGTATGTGAGGGCCCTAAACACTGATAATCTATGGTGCCCCCTCCTCTGTTTACTCACGCATTCGAATGGGATATGTGAGTTATATACATACATGTGTGTATATATGTGTGTATGTGTTAGCTATCCATGATGTAATTTCTTTTTAAACGTGACTATAATATTAGTGATTGAACACAGAAGTAGAGTATGCCATTTTAGCAGAATAAGATGAACTGGATTATAAAATTTTTAGTAGGTGAGTGTAGCAAGCGTTAGACTTGACAACTCACCCCCCACCTCTTGTTTATTAGAAAGAAAGAGTATACTACTGAGAGACCCTCCCAGATAAAGATTTTCAATCACACGGGAGAGGGACTGTAAGAGACATGTCAATGAAGGTGTTGAAGTGGTAGGAGCCTCATAGTTAAAACAACCTTGCCCTCGGGCCCGTTCGTGACCCTGCATGAACTTTATTTCCAGCTGGCACATTCTCATTCACTGAAGCTGATATCAATTTCATTTAGTGCCCTGCCAGTTTCCTTCCACTGCAGCACTTGCTTTTCCTGTCTGCTTGGCATCTATGGAACTTTCCTTTGGACAACTACTGCCCCTATTTTGTTGATGCCCTAAGCATGTGCTTACCTTGCTTATTGGTTAATCTGTCACTGTCTTCTACTCTTACAAATTCTTCAATGATTTCATCATGATTAAGTTGCTGAACAATATCTACTTCCATATATAATAAGGATAATGAATCAAGTCTTTCCTGAATCACTGATGTGTGATCTCTTTTCTTTGTGTCCTGTCTGCTTAACATCTATAGGTCTTTGCTTTTGACAGCTGGTGCCCCTGTTTTGTTGATGCCCTAAGAATGTGCTTACCTTGCTTATTGGATAATCCATCCTTGCTTTCTCTCTGTTAGCTCTGGGGAAAGATTTTTGTCTCTTTCAGCTTCAGTAGCTCAAGTGTTACTCAGTTCCTTGGTGATCTTCACCTATCTTCTGTTGTCATGGATTGAGCTGTGTCCCCCAAAAATATCTGTCAACTTTGCTAGGTCATGATTACCAGTATTATATGATTGTCTACCATTTTGTCATCTGATGTGATTCCCCTATGTGTTGGAAAACCTATCACTATGATGTAATAAGATGTATTAGTGGCAGTTATATTGATGAGATCTACAAGATTAGACAGTGTCTTAAGCCAATCTCTTTTGAGATATAAGAAAAGCATGCAGAGAGACATGAGGACCTCATACCACCAAGAAAGCAGTGCCAGGAGCATAGCACGTCCTTTCGACCTGAGGTTCCTGCACTAAGATGCTCCCAGACTAAGGGAAGACTGTTGCATCACAGGGACCTTCCTCCAGAACCAACAGAGAGAGAAAGCCTTCCCCTGGAGACAGTGCCCTGGATTCAGACTTCTAACCTACTGGACTGAATAAACTTCTCTTTTTTAAAGACATCCACTTGTAGTATTTCTGTCATAACATCACTAGGTGACTAATACATCTGTCTTCTCCATTTTGTGCTTCTTTGTCTCTGTGTCTATGCTGTTCCTTATAATTCATAAGTGATTAGGTTTAGGACACACCCTACAGTGAAATGGCCTCATTAACAGAACAAAGAAAACTCTATTTCTAAATGAGATTACATCCACAGGCATAAGGGTTAGAATTCAAATGTATATTTTGGGAGAAGACAATTCAATCCATAACAGGCAGTCATGTTTAAAAGAGTTGAGGTAGTGGCGGGAGTAGAGAAGTTTGGGAATCAGCTCTGTGAATAGTAGGAGTTTGAAGTGAGAAAAAAAAACAATTTTAGAGCACTTGGATGTGTGTCATGCACATAAGTACTTCTGAAATTCTTCAGTCCTGATTTTAATTGTTTTTCAAGACTTTGTGGTGGTTGAAATTGTGTTTCTATATAATGTCATATCATGCTAGGAATAGCTACACTGACTCAGACAGACTTGGATTATGTATATTTTAATTTATGTTATAATTAACATACTTTTCTAAGTATGGAAGTCATACTTGCTCATTCTATTAAATAAGAATAATATAGAAATGTAGAAAGTTGACTTCTGGGCAACATGGCACTATAGACAGAAGCACCACACTGTCCCTCCACAGCAAAGATCTGAAAAACTAAGTCGAACAAAGACTCACTTCAGTCCTGAAACCCTAAGCATCAAATGAAGATAAAGAACTCAGCCAAGCACAGAATGGAATAAGAAGCTTACAGAGAACAGAGGGCGAGGAGAGATACATGCAGAGTTCCCCTACCAGCTAACGCAGCATGGATCCACCATGTAGGACTCCTATCAGAGATCGGCAAACAGGGGGTATGAGAAAGCAGCTTCACGGAGCTTCCAGCAGGAGACAGAACAACTGGTAATCAGCAATAATATATGCTTTCCCACCCCCAACCCTTCTTCACCCCTACATGGCCTCCTCTGCTTCCTGCGGTCACAGTCTCTTGGCCAGGAAGCACTGGATTCACCTGGTGCCACTTGGATTCCACCCGCCTGCACTGGCCAGCCCACTGAGTGCCATTTGTTGGCTGCTGCTGTTGCTTATTTCCACTTCTTTAGATTTCTCCCTTACCTCTCACTACCTCCCCTTCATGTCTCTCAAATACCTAGCTCTGTGTGCCATCTTTGCTTCTTCCTGAAAGGCTGGAAAACACTGCTTGACTGTGAGACTGCTTCCAGGCCCGTGTCACCATGCTGGTGGCATCCCCAGGGCTTTTTGTTTGTTCTGTTTTGATTTGCTTGTTTTCTTTTTCTTTTCTCGGCTTGGGAGCCCCTTCTAGCTGGGCAGTACTGCGCAGCTTGGGAGCTACTTTTTTACTCTACACAGATGCGCAGTGGGATCCCTGGGGGCATTCCTTTTTCCTTGTTTTTTTTTTTTGTTGTTGTTCTTTTGGGGGGGTTCTTGTTTCTTTGTTTTGTTTTCTTCTGTCACTTTTTCCCGTTTTGTGATTCATTTTTCAGTTTCTCATCTATCTATACTTACCTTCTCTTCCTGTCTCCTGAATACCCGGTGCTGTGGGACACCTCTACCCCTTCTAGCCAGGCTGTACTTCACAGCCTGGGAGCAATTTCCCCAATCCTTACAGCCACACTGGTGGGATCCCTCGGAGCATTTATTTTTCTAATATTTATTTATTCATTTTATTTCTTTTACCCTTTTTCCTTTTTTCTTCTTTTTGTTTTTCTTCATTTCTCAGTCTCTCATCTCTCCACTTCAACGCAAGCTCCCTTACCACTCGTTTTTGTTTGTATGTTTTTGGCTCTTGTTCCTCTCTCTTCTCTATCCTCTTTCTCATACCCAGCTTAGCTCCACACATCACAATCTACTCACTCCTTCCTGTCTACTTGCACTGTGCACTGAACATCACACACCCAGGCAGCACAGGAACAGCCTACTGGAATCTTCCCTGCACTGATTCTCAACCCACCCTGTGACCAAAGTACGTGCCACAAACAACCCATCCCAGCAACTCCCCTTCAGCTGGACCTGCCCTGCTGTACTATACCTGAGCAACTGACTCTGCCCATTGGAGAAGGCGATAAAAGGTATCATGCCTACAGATGAGAAAAGAACAAAGTACGCACAGCCCGACAGCTCAGACATAACTAACTAAAACAAAAAAGCCAGAAGAAACAAACAAATCTATAACAAATAAACAAGGAAAATAACTACTGAATTTCCCAAAGACAGCAGACAATATCAAAACATACACAAAAACAGGACAAGATGGTTCCAGTAGGCATACAAGATAAAACACAAGATATCTTTCAAGCAAAAGAAAAGGCACTAGAACTACCTGATAGGGAATTCAAATCTCTAATATTCAGAGCTATCCAAGAGCTGAAGCAAAAAGCAGACAAAAACGAGGAAAAAATAGACAAATTCATGGAAAAGGCAGACAAATTCATGGAAAATACAGACAAAAAATGGAAGAATTCAAGGAAATAATGCAGGCACAAAATGCTAAAATAAATTCACAACTAGAAATCATACAAAAACAATTATAAATCAAAAAGATAAAAAGATTTCAGAAATGGACAGTGTAATAGAAGGGCTGAAGAGCAGATTTGAAAATATGGAAGACAGGATCACTGAAATTGAAGACAAACACCTGGATACAACTCTGTTTGAGGAAAAATAAAAAAAAAAAAAAAGAACAAAGAAAAATGAAGAAAGCCTGAGAATTGTGTGAGATAAAATCAAAAGCAAAAATTTACGAGTGATCGGAGTTCCAGAACACGGGGAGAAAACAGAAAACACGGAGAGGATCACTGAAGAACTGCTGACAGAAAACTTCCACAGTATCATGGAAGATGAAAAGCTGAACAACCGAAAAGCTCAAAAAACCGTATATAGGATAGACTCCAAAAGAAAATCACCAAGGCATATCATAATCACACTCGCTAAAACCTAACACAAACAAAGAATCCTGAGAGTGGCTCAAGAAAACAAAAAGTCACATACAGAGGAGAAACAATAAGACTAAGCTAGGATTATATGGCAGAAACCATGAAGGAAAGAAGGCAATGGGATGACATATATAAAACCTTGAAAGAAAAAATTGGCAGCCAAGAATAATATATCCTGCAAAACTCTCATTCAAATACGATGGTGAAATTAGGACATTTCCAGATAAACAGAAATTAAGGGACTATGTAAAAACCAAACCAAACTTACAAGAATTATTAAAGAGAGTCCTTCGATCTGAGAACAAACAACATCAGACCACAGGCTGAATCTAGGATGCAAGATAGTACCAGCCAGATCCCAACCTAGGAAATGAACTCTCAAGGACTATCAAAAACCAAAAGAATTACAATAGTGAACCAGAGAGTTAAATCTATAATGACAACAACATCAGAACAATAAAAGAGGGAATAAACGGTGTAGGTATAGAACCTTCTAATGGAGAGGAAGGCAAGGCGATACAAAGTAATAATAGACTGGTTCAAACCTAGGAAAATAAGCGTAAATTTGAAGGTAACCACAAAGAAAGGTAACAAACCTACTCATCAAAATAAAGAAGAAAAACATAAAGTCTCAGTAAAGCAGAATCTACAAAAACAAAAGAAACTAAAAAAAAAATCAACAGACAAAAGGAATTCAGCAGAGGAGAGTAAGAGGAACAAAGAAAACGTCAACACCACCAAAAAAAGTACTACAAAATCATAGCAATACACTCACACCTATCTATAATTACACTGAATGTAAATGGCCTAAATGCATCCATAAAGAGACAGAGAGTGACAGAATGGATAAAAAACAGGATCCATCAATATGCTGTCTACAAGAGACACATCTTACAAACAAAAATGTAAATTTATTAAAAATCAAGGATGGAAATAAATATATGAAGCAAACAGTTACCAAAAAAGAGCAGAAGTGGCAGTACTAATCTCAGATAAAATAGACTGTAAAACAAAATTCACCACAAAAGACGAAGCAGGGCACTATTTCATGATTAAAGGGATGTTCCAGCATGAAGACATAACCATAATAAATACCTATGCACACAATGACAGGGCTCCAAAATACATAAAACAAACTCTAACAGCACTGAAAAGAGAAATTGACACTTCCACAATAATAGTAGGAGACTTCCACACACCACTCTAGGTAAAGGACAGAACATCTAGAAAGAAACTCAACAGAGATACAGAAGACATAAAGGGCACAATCAGCCAACTTGACCTCATAGAAATTTATAGAACAGTCCACTAAACAGCTGCAAAGCACACATTCTTCTCCAATGCACATGGAACATTCTCCAGAATAGATCACATCTTAGGCCACAGAGCCACCCTCAACAAAATCCATAACATTGAGATAATACAAAGTATTTTCTCTGACAACAATGCCATCAAGGTAGAAATTTACAATAGGAAGAGCAAGGAAAAAAAAATCAGTTACATAGAAATGAATAACCCCCTGCTTACAAACCACTGAGTAATAGAAAAAATCAGAGATGGAATCAAATAATTCCTAGAATCAAACGAGAATGAAAACATAACATACAAAATCTTTGGAAGAAAGTAAAGGCTGCCCTCAGAAGAAAATTATAGCAATAGATGCACATATCAAGAAAGAAGAAAGGGACAAAATCAAACGTTAACTACACAAACAAATAGAAAGAGAACAGCAAAAAGAGCCCACAGCCACCAGAGGAAAGGAAATAAAAAAGATCAGAGCAGAAATAAATGAAATAGAGAATAGAAAAACAATAGAAAGTATCAACATAACTAAAAGTTGGTTCTTACAAAGGATGAACAAAATCGACAATCTGCTAGCCAAACTGACAAAAGAAAAACAGGATAGGATGCAAATAACCCAAATAAGAAATGAAATGGGGGACATTACAACAGACTCAACTGAAATAAAAAGGTCATAACAAAGTACTATGAAAAACTATACTCCAACGAATTTGAAAATGTAGAGGAAATGGATAAATTTCTAGAAACACACTACCTACCAAAACTAATGCAAAGTGATGTTGAAAATCTGAACAGACCCATAACAAGTGAAGAGATTGAAAAGGTAGTTAAAAAAAAAACTCCCAACAAAAAAAAGCCCTAGCCCAGATGGCTTCACTGGAGAATTCTATGACACATTCAGAGAAGAGCTTGCACCAGTACTACTCAAACTATTTCAGAACGTAGAAAAGGAAGCAACACTTCCAAATTCATTCTATGAAGCCAGCATAAACCTGATACTAAAACCAAAGATACCACAAAAAAAAGAAAATTGCAAACCAATATCTCTCACGAATATAGACGCAAAAATTCTCGAATAATTCTAGCCAGTAGAATTCAGTGTCATATCAAAAAATAATACACCACGACCAAGTAGGATTCATATCAGCCATGAAAAGATGGTTCAACATTAGAAAATCAGTCAACATAATCCACCAGATAAATAAAGGGAAAGAAAAGAATCACACGATCATCTCAGTTGACACAGAAAAAGCATCTGACAAAGTCCAACACCCATAACTGATTAAAAAAAAAAAACAACTCTCAATAAAATAGGTATAGAAGCAAAATTTCTCAACATAATAAAGGGCATCTATGCAAAACCAATAGCCAACATCATGCTTAATGGAGAGAGGCTGAAAACATTCCCCTTGAGAACAGGAACAAGACAAGGATGCCCTTTTCTCCACTTCTATTTAACATTCTGCTGGAAGTCCTAGGTAGAGCAATAAGGCAACAAAAAGAAATAAATGGCATCCAAATTTGTAATGAATAAGAAACTGTCCCTGTTTGCAGATGACATGATACTGTACATAGAAAACCCTAAAGAATCCATGAGAAAACTACTGGAACTAATAGAAAGATTTAGCAGAGTAGCAGGATAGAAGATAAATACACAAAAATCTGTTGGATTCCCATACACCAATGAAAAGAACAATGAAAAGGAAATCAGGAAATAATACCATTTATAATAGCCCCTAAAAAAATAAAATACTTAGGAATAAATCTAATCAGGGTTGTAAAAGTTCTATACAAAGAAAACTACAAAACACTACTTCAGGAAACCCAAAGGGATCTACATAAATAGAAAAACATACCATGCTCCTGGGTAGGTAGACTCAACATTGTGAAAATGACAATTCTACCCAAATCAATTCACAAATACAATGCAATCCCGATCCAAATACCAACAACTTTCTTTAAAGAGATGGAAAAACTAATCATTAACTCTATATGGAAAGGGAAGAAGCCCTGGATAAGTAAAGCACTATTGAAGACGAAGAATAACGTAGGGGGACTCACACTACCTGACCTCAGAACTTACTATACAGCTACAGTAGTCTGGTACAACAACAGACAAATTGACCAATGGAACAGAATTGAGAACCCAGATGTAAATCCATCCACCTACGGTCACCTGATCTTCGACAAGGACCCCAAGTCTATCAAATGGGGAAAAGACAGTCTTTTTAACAAATGGTGCTGGAAAAACTCGATGTTCATCTGTAAAAAAATGAAACAGGGCCCATACCTCACACCAGATACAAAAACTAATTCAAAATGGATCAAAGACCTTATTATAAAGCCAAAAACTATAAAGTTCATTGAAGAAAAAATAGGACCAACACTAGAAGCCCTAATACACGGCATTAACACGGTACAAACTATAACCAACAACACACGAACTCCAGAAGATAAGCTAGATAACTGGGATCTTCTAAAAATTAAACACTTATGCTCATCAAAAGACTTCACCAAAACAATAAAAAGAGAATCTACAGACTGGGAAAAAGTTTTTGGACATTACAAGTCAGACAAAGCTCTAATCTCTAAAATCTACCAAAAAATCCAACACCTCTACAACAAAAAGACAAATAATCCAATCAAAGGAAATGAACAGACACTTCACCAAAGAAGACATTCAAGTGGCCAACAGACACATGAGGAAATGCTCGTGATCACTAGCCATTAGAGAAATGCAAATTAAAACCACAATTAGATACCATCTCACCCCGGCATTACTGGCATGAATCAAAAACACATAAAATAACAAATGTTGGAGAGGCTGCGGGGAGATCGGAACTATTATGCACGGCAGGTGTGAATGCAAAATGATACAGCCATTTTGGAAAACCGTATGGTACTTCCTTAGAAAGCTAGAAATAGAAATACCATACAATCCAGCAATCCCACTCCTAGGAATATATCCTAGAGAAATAAGAGCTGCCACACGAATAGACATATGCACACCCATGTTCATTGCAGCATTGTTCACAATAGCAAAAGGATGGAAACAACCTAGATGCCCATCAACAGATGAATGGATAAACAAACTATGGTACATACACACAATGGAGTATTATGCAACCATAAAGAACAATGATGAATCTGTGAAGCATCTCATAACATGGATGAAACTGGAGGCCATTATGCTGAGTGAAATAAGTCAATCACAAAAGGACAAATATTGTATGAGACCTCTACAATAGGTAAAAACTCATGAAAAAGTTTACACACAAAAAGAAACAACCTTTGTTATGAGGGATGGGAGGGGTGGGGGTGGGAAACTAAATAAACAATACATAAGTGGTAATTTTGGTGAAGGGTAAGACAGTACACAATACTGGGGAAGCTAGCCCAACTTGTCCAAGGCAAGGTCATGGAAGCTCCATAGACATATCCAAATTCCCTGAGGGACTAAATTGCTGTGCAGAGGGCTGTGGGGACCATGGTCTCAGGGAACATCTAGCTCAATTGGCATAACACTGTTTATAAAGAAAGTGTTCTACATTCTACCTTGGTGAGAAGCGTCTGGGGTCTTAAAAACATGTGAGCAGCCATCTTCGGGAGCAAGGGAGAATGAAGAAAACAAGATACAAGGAAAAGATTAGTCCAAAGGACTAATAGACCACAACTACACGGCCTCCACCAGACTGAGTCCAGTACAACTAGATGGTGCCCGGCTACACCACTGACTGCTCTGACCGGGATCACAGCAGAGGGTCCCGGACAGAGCTGGAGAAAAATGAAGATCAAAATTCTAACTCACAAAAACAGACCAGACTTACGGGCCTGACAGAGACTGGAGAAATCCCAAGAGTATGGCCCCCAGACACCTTTTTAGCTCAGTAATGAAGTCACTCCTGAGGTTCACCGTTCAGCAGAAGATTAGCCCCATAAACAAAAGGAGACTAATGGGGCACAGAACTCCGGGGACAAGGACTAGAAGGCATTAGGGGACAGGAAATTGGTTGAGAAAGGACAGTGTTGACATATCATGGAGTTATTAACCATTGTCATAAAACAATATGTGTACTAACTGTTTAATGACAAATTATTTGTTCTGTAAACCTTCATCTAAAGTACAATAAAAAAAAAGAAACATAGAAAGTCAAAAGTTGAAGGAAATATGTAGTCTCATAAAATGCTCCTGTTATTGTTGTTGTTAGATGCCGTCAAGTCCGTTCCTACTCGTAGTGACCCTATGTACAACAGAATGTAACATTGCTCTGTCCTGGGCCATCTTCACAATTGTTGTTATTCTTGAGCCCATTGTTGCAGCCACTGTGTCAGTCCATCTCATTGAGGGTCTTCCTGTTCTTCACTGATACTCTGCTTTATGAAGCCTGATGTCCTTTTCCAGGGACTGATCCCTCCTAAAAACATGCTCAAAGTACGTGAGATGTAGTCTCACCATCCTTGCTTCCAAGGAGCACTCTGGCTGCATTTCTTCCAAGACAGATTTGTTTGTTCTTTTGGCAGTCCATGGTATATTAAATGTTCTTTGCCAATACCATAATTCAAAGGCATCAGTTCTTCCCTAGGTCTTCCTTGTTCATTGCCCAGCTTTCGCATGCATATGAGGAGATTGAAAACACCGTGGCTTGAGTCAGGCGCACCTTAGTCTTCAAGGTGACATCTTTGCTTTTTAATACTTTTAAAGAGGGCTTTTGCAGCAGATTTTCCCAGTGCAATTCATCTTTTGATCTCTTGACTGCTGCTTCCATGGACGTTGACTGTGGATCCAAGTAAAATGAAATCCTTGACAACTTCAGTCTTTTCTCTGTTTATCATGATGTTGCTTAAAACGCTCCTAGAAGTTTAAAATGTTAAAACTGTTTTGGGAAGCCTCATAACATAATGGAAATGGCTATAAATTACACTAAATAATGCTTAAAATGATAAGATTTATATATATTAACATAGATATGTCTATAAAGCACGACTTTGAATTTAAAAGAAAGTTGTGGAAAGATAGGTACTTTATGGTAACTCTAGTAGGCAGCATCTGAGAAGGGCTCCAATGATTCCCCCCTCCTGGTATTTATGTCCTTGTGTAATCCCTTTCCTTGGAGTATGGGCTGAATCTACCGATTTGCTTCTAATGAACAGAATATGGCAAAAGTGATGCCAGGTCACTTCTGAGAGTAGATTACAAAAAGACAGTGGCTTCTCTCTTGCTCACCTTCTGTTACTCTCCAAACTGTTAAGTACTGATAGAATCCAGCTGCCATCTTGAGAACTGCCCTGTAGAGAGACCCACATAGCAAGAAATTTAAGGAGGCTCTGATCAACAGCCAATGAGTAACTGAGTCCCTCAATTCCACAACTTGCAAGGAACAGAATCCCGCTAACAACCACGTGAGCGAGTTTGGGAGCAGATTTTCCCTCCGTTGAGGCTTCAGGGGAGACCTCAGCCCTGGCCAACATCTTGATTGCAAAGTTTTGAGAGATCTTGAGGCAGAAGTACACAGTCAAGCTACATCCTGATTCCTTTGCCATAGAAACTCTGAGATAATAAATATATCTTCTTCTAAGTCACTAAGTTTGGGGGTAATTTTTTACACAGCAAAAGATAATTAATACAATATAATTTCTGTAAAATTTAAAAGCACATTATATTGTTTGTGAACACATACATATGTAGGGCATGTGAAAAAAACATGAATAAGAAGATAATGCAAACTTCTAGATAATACTTATCTCTGGGAATGGGGGAAGGGAAAGTTGACTGGGGAGAGGGGGCATTGGCAGGTTTCAATGGTACCTGTAACACTGATTTCTTAAAAAATATATTAAATCTAGGTGGTAGGTAAAAGAAGCATTATCTTATTATCTGTTTTTTTCTGTATTTTGGAAGTATTTTGTACGTTAAAATAATAATAATGTAAAAATTCCATATATTTGTGTTTACTAAAACTTATCATATTATGCTATTATTTTTATTATTATTACTATGTAAGTTAATTTTCAACTTACAAATATAATCTGGGCATTTTATAATGACATTCTGATTCTGACTCATAGTTGCAATATTACATTATATGGAGGTTCCATAATTTAGGCAGTTAAATTGATAGACATTTTAGTTGCTTCCAATATTTTTCCGCCCTTGAGTTTGTTATTTTTTTTTTAATTTAATTGTGTTTTAGGTGAAAATTTACAGCGCAAATTAGTTTCTCATTAAAAAATGTATACACAAATTGTTTTGTGACATTGGTTGCAATCCCTGCAATGTGTCAGCACTCTCCCCGTTTCCCTTTACATCCTGGGTTCCCTGTGTCCATTCATCCAGGTTTCCTGCCCCTTCCTGCCTTCTCCTCTTTGCTTTTGGGCAGGTATTGCCCATTTGGTCTTGTATACTTGAATGAACTAAGAAGCACGTTCCTCACCTGTGTTATTATTTGTTTTAGAGACCTATCTAATCTTTGGCTGAAAGGTGAACTTCGTGAGTGGCTTCAGTTCTGAGTTAGCAGGGTGTCTAGGGGCCATAGTCTCGGGGCGTCCTCCAATCTCTGTCAGACTGTAAATATGGACTTTTGTTATTATTTGAGTTTTGTTCTGTATTTTTCTCCTGCTCTGTCTGGAACCATCTACTGTGATCCCTGTTAGACCATTTGGTGGTGGTAGCCAGGCACCGTCTAGTTCTACTGGGCTCAGACTGGTGGAGGCTGTGGTTCATGTGGTCCATTAGTCCTTTGGACTGATATTTTCCTTGTGTCTTTGGTTTTCTTCATTCTCCTTTGCCCCGAAGAAGATGGGACCAATAGATGTATTTTAGATGGCTGCTCACAAGCTTTTAAGACCCCAGATGCTACGCACCTAAGTAGGATGTAGAACATTTTCTTTATGAACTGTTATGCCAATTGACCTAGATATCCCCCAAGACCATGATCCCCAGCCCTCAGCCCCAGTAACTCAGTCCTTCAAGGTGTTTTGATGTGTCTAGGAAGTTCTATGGCTTTACCTTGGTCAGGTTGTGCTGACTTCCCCTGTATTGTGTGTTGTCTTTCCCTTCACCAAAGTTTACACTTATCTACTATCTAGTTAGTGATTTCCCCTATGTCCTAACCATCAAAGATAGTTTTTTTCTGTGTGTAAACCTTTTCTTGGGTTTTACAATAGTGGTCTCATATCATATTTTACCTTTTGTGATTGACTCAGCATAATGCCCTCCAGATTCATCTGTGTTGTGAGATGTTTCATAGATTCATCATTGTTCTTTATTGTTGCATAGTATTCCATTGTGTGTATGTACCATAATTTGTTTAGCCATTCGTTGTTGATGGGTACTTAGGTTGTTTCCATCTTTTTTGCTATTGTGAATAATGCTGCAGTGAACATGAGTGTGCATATGTCTACTCTTGTGATGGCTCTTATTTCTCTAGGACATAGTCCTAGGATTGGGATCATACAGTATTTCCATTTCTAGTTTTTTAAGGAGGTACCATATCATTTTCCAAAGTGGTTGTACCATTTTACATTCCCACCAGCAGTGCATAAGAGTTCCAATCTCCCCACAACCTCTCCAACATTTGTTATTTTCTGTTTTTTTGATTCGTGCCAGTAATGTCGGAGTGAGATGGTATCTCATTGTAGTTTTGATTTGATTTGCATTTCTCTAATGGGTAATGTTCGTGAGCATTTACTCATGTGTCTATTAGCTGCCTGAATGCCTTCTTTAGTGAAGTGTCTATTCATATCCTTGCACATTTTTAAATTGGATTATTGGTCTTTTTGTTATTGAGGTGTTGAAGTATTCTATAGAATTTAGAGATTAGACGCTTGTCAGGTATGTCGTAGCCAAATTTTTTTTCCCAGTCTGTAGGTTCTCTTTTTACTCTTTTTCAAGTCTTTTGATGAGCATAAATGTTTCATTTTTAGGAGCTCCCAGTTATTTATCTGCTGGTGTTTGTGAAGTGTTAGTTATGGTTTGTATTGAATTTATGCCATGTATTAGGGCTCTTAGTTTTTATTCCATGATCTTCATCATTTTAAGTTTTATATTTAGGTCTTTGATGCATTTTGAGCTAGTTTTTGTGTATGGTGGAAGGTATGGGGGCTGTTTCATTTTTTACAGATGGACATCCAGTTTTGCCAGCACCATTTGTTAAAATGATGATGAAGAATTTTCTTTCTATTCCTATTTTATTGAGAGTTTTTATCAGGAATGGGTGTTGGACTTTATTAAATGCCTTTTCTGTGTCGATAGAGATGATCATGTGATTCTTTTCTTTTGTTCTGTTTATGTGGTGGATTGCCTTGATTGATTTTCTAATATTGAGCCAACCTTGCACACCTTGTATGTACTTAGTTGTATTTTTTTTAATAGGATACTGAATTCTGTTGGCTAGAATTTTATTGAGAATTTTTGCATCTATATACATGAGCGATATTGGTCTGTAATTTTCTTTTTTCATGGAGTATCATGGTTAAGATTGTGTGTCAACTTGGCTGGGCCATGATTCTCAGTGTTTTGGCAGTCGTATAATGTTGTGATCACTTCCTTGTTGAGATTTGATATGTGATCACCCCCATGATGGGATCTGCTGTGAGTAGCCAATCAGTTGAAGGGGAGTTTCCTTAAGCGTGTGGCCTCCATCGAGTGTGGGCAGACATTCAGGCAGGACTCATGGTCTTTTGCTTGTTATGGATCCTGCAGCTGGCTCCTGTTCATCTGATCTCTGGTTCTTGGGACTTGAGCTAGCAGCTGACCTGCGGTCTTGCCTGCCGATCTTGGGATTCGTCAATCTTCACAGCCTGTGAGCAACAGCCCTGCTCTCTAGCCTAACAATCTTGGGTTCACCAGCCCCTGCAGTCATGTGAATCAGGAGAAGCCTCTTTCCTGACTCACGGACTTGGGACATTACAGCCTCTACAACCATGTGAGCCATTTCCTTAATATAAATCTCTCTCTCTCTCTCTCTCTCTCTATATATATATATATTTATATGCTTTACTGGTTTTGCTTCTCTAGAGAACCCAGCCTAAGACATGGTGTCTTTGCCTGGCATTGTTATCAGGCTGGTTTTGCTTCTCTAGAGAACCTAGCCTAATCATATGGTATGAGAGTGGTTCTAGAGAAACAAAATTGTAAGGATGAATTTTCTAAATTGGTTCTCAAGTCTGGTTAGTCTTAAAGATGTTGATGACTCTGCTTTTAGTAGTAAAAAGGGCATTGCTAATCTATGAAATTAGGTGGCAATTCAAATATGCAAAATATCACCATCAATAGATCAGGTATTGATGAAAGACGAGGCTCTGAGTGATTGCATGTATGATACCTTTCTACCATTTTGTCATAATGAGAAGTATAAGGAAGCTGGTTGGTCAGTCCTACTTTCGATAGACAAACTGGTGAAAGAAAGAGATGAGCTCAGGGATTCAGAGTCAAAGCTCAAGTGTCACATAAATTACCTCAAAGTTTCCATTTGTGCCTTGAAAGAAAGCCTATTTCTTGCAGTAACAGAGCTTATATTGCTGAAAACCAAACTCAGAGTCTTATTGTAAGACTGGCTGAATTAGAATGCCAACTCAACTGTCAAACTCAAGAGGTGTATGAAGTTAAAATGAGGGCATTGATTGGGAAGAAATTGGATTTTAAAACCTGGGATGGGGACCTATGGGCAGATAATCAGGAGGCTGGAGGCACTGAGCCCCTAAATTCCATTGAATCACTCCTGCCAACAGAACCATTAGCCTGTCCACTTCCATTTAATGAGATTAACACAGCTGCATCTAAAGCACCTTTGTCTGAGTCATTGCCTGGGACTTCGCCTGAGACAGATGCTTTACAAGACACTGCTGAATGTTCTCAGAACATTTCCCCACAGATTTTGGCTTCTAGACCTATAACTCGACTTAAATCCCAGTGAGCCCCAAAAAGTGAAGTGCAAAGTGTAACCCAGGAAGAGGTATGCAACAGTCCAAAAGAACTGCTTGACTTTTCTAATATGTACAAATGGAAACCTGGGGAACGTCTATGGGAATGGCTATTAAGGGTGTGGGATAATGGTGCAATGAATATAATGATGGATCAGTCTGAGTTAATTCATATGGGTTCACTAAGCACAGATTCTTCATTCAATGTTTCACTTCAAGAAGTTAGGAAAGAATCTAAAGTTTACGTGGTCGGGTTACTGAAGCATGGATTATGCAGTGGCCTACACTAAATCAAGTTGAAGTACCAGACCTGCCTTGGTATACTGTAGAAGAAGATATCCAAAGGCTTAGGGAAATTAGCAGGTTAGAGTGGACTGATCAGGTTAGACCCACAGACCCACACATGGAGTGCCCAATCTGCCAGCAGCAGAGATAACACTAAGTCCCCAATATGGCACCATCCATTGAGGTGATCAGCCAGCAACCTTGTGGCAAGTTGATTACACTGGGCCACTTCCATCATGGAAAGGGCAGCATTTTGTTCTTACCGGAATAGACACTTACTCTGGATATGGATGGATTTGCCTTCCCTGCATGCAATGCTTCTGCCAAAACTATCATCCGTGGACCTACAGAATGCCTTATCCACCATCATGGTATCCCACACAGCATTGCCTCTGATCAAGGGACACACTTCACAGCAAATGAAGTGCGGCAGTGGGCCCATGCTCGTGGAATTCACTGGTCTTACCATATTCCCCATCATCCTGAAGCAGCTGACTTGATAGAAAGTTGGAATGGCCTCCTAAAGACTCAGTTACAGTGCCACCTAGGTGGCAATACCTTGCAGGGTTGGGGCAATGTTCTCCAGGAGGCTGTATATGCTCTAAACCAGTGTCCAATATATGGTACTGTATCACCCATAGCCAGGATTCCTGGGTCCAGGAATCAAGGGGTGGAAATGGGAGTGGCACCACTCACTATTACCCCTAGTGACCCACTTGCAAGATTTTTGCTTCCTGTCCCTGCGACCTTAAGCTCTGCAAGTCTAGAGGTCTTAGTTCCGAAGGGAGGAATGCTCACACCTGGAGACACATCACAGTTTCCATTGAACTGGAAGCTAAGAATACCACCTAGCCTCTTTGGGCTCCTTATGCCTCTGGATCAACAGGCAAAGAAGGGAGTTACCATACTGGCTGGTGTGATTGATCCTGATTACCAAGAGGAAATTAGATTGATATTACATAATGGATGTAAAGAAGAATATGTCTATAATGCAGGAGATCCCTTAGGGCATCTCTTAGGACTACCGTGCCCTGTAATTAAAGTCGATGGAAAACTACAGCAACCCAATTCCAACATGACTACTAATGGCCCAGACCCTTCACGAATGAAGGTTTGGGTCACCCCACTAGTCAAAGAACCAGGACCAGTTGAGGTGCTTGCTTAGGGCAAAGGGAATACGGAATGAGTGGTGGAAGAAGGTAGTTCTAAATACCAGTTATGGCCACATGACCAGTTGCAGAAACAAGGACTGTAATCGTTATGACTATTTCTGCTTTATGTGCATCAGATATTTTTGTTTTCTTCACTTATAAAATACAAGATGTAAACAGAGCTAGTGCATTTTCGGTTGTATGTGTGTCCATTGTATCATGTTGGACCCAAGTATGACTTTATAATTGTCTTTATTCGGAGACTATGTATGGCTTAAGGAGATGTGTACATGTGCCAAGTTGACAAGGTGTGGACTGTGATGGTTAAGATACTGTGTCAACTTGGTTGGGCCATGATTCTCAGTGTTTTGGCATTTGTATAATGTTATGATCACTTCCCTGTTGAGATTTGATACGTGATCACCCCCATGATGGGACTTGCTGTGAGTAGTCCATCAGTTAAAGGGGAGTTTCCTTAGGCGTGTGTCCTGCATTGAATGTGAGTGGAGGTTCAGGCAGGGCTAACAGGACTTTGCTCGTTCTGGGTCCTGCAGCTGTCTCCTGTTTGTCTAACCTCCAGTTCTTGGGACTTGAGCTAGCAACTTACCTGTGGTCTTGCCTGGCGATGTTGGGATTTGTTGATCTTCACAGCCTATGAGCAACAGCCCTGCCCTCTGGCTTGCCGATCTTGGGTTTACCAGCCCCTGTGGCTACGTGAATCAGGGGAAGCTTCTTTCCTGACCCACGGACTTGGGACATTACAGCTTCTACAATCATGTGAGCCATTTCCTTGATGTAAATCTCTCTCTCTCTTTCTCTCTCTCTCTATATATATATATGTATGCTCTACTGGTTTTGCTTCTCTAGAGAACCCAGCCTAAGACATGGTGTCTTTGCCTGGCATTGTTATCAGGGTTATGTTGGCTTTGTAGTGTGAATTCGGGAGTATTCTTTCCTTTTCTATGCTCTGAAATAGTTTGAGTAGTACTGGTGTGAGCTCTTATCTGAATTTTGGTATAATTTTCCAGTGAAGCTGTCCAGGCCAGGGCTTTTTTTATTGGGCATTTTTTTTTTAATTACCTCTTCAATCTCTTCTCTTGTTATGGATCTCTTCAGATTTTCTATCTCAAGCTTGAGTTAGTTTAGGTAGGTAGTGTGTTTTTAGAAATTTGTCCATTTCCTCTATGTTTTCAAATTTGTTGGGGCACTATTTTTCATAGTACTGTTATGATCCTTTTTATTTCAGTTGAGTCTGTTGGAATGTCCCCCATTCATTTCTTATGAGGGTTATTTGGCTCCTCTCCTGTTTTTCTTTTGTCAGTTTGGCCAATGGTTTGTTGATTTTGTTGATCTTTTCAAACAACCAACTTTTTATCTTGTTGATTCTTTCTATTGTTTTTCTGCTCTCTATTTCATTTATTTCAACTCTAATCTTTATTATTTCCTTTCTTCTGGCAGGTGTAGGCTTCTTTTGCTGTTCTCTTTCTATTTATTCTAGTTGTAGGGCTAACATTTTGATTTTGGCCCTTTCTTCCTTTTTGATGTGTGCGTTTATTGCTATAAATTGACCTCTGAGCATTGCCTTTGCTGTGCCCTAAAGAGCTTGATATGTTGTGTTTTCATTCTCATTTAAGTCTAGGAATTTTTTTATTCCATCTTTGATTTCTTCTATTACTCAGTTGTTTACAAGCAGAGTGTTATTCAGTTTCCATGTAATTGATTTTTTTTCCTTGCTCTTTGTTATTGGTTTCTACTTTTATGGTGTTGTGATCAGAGAATGCTTTGTATTATTTTGGTGTTTTGGATTGTATTGAGGGTTGCTTTGTGGCCTAAGATATGGTCTGTTCTGGATAATGTTCCATGTGCATTGTAAAAGAATGTATACTTTTCTGCTGTTGAGTGGAGTGTTCTATAATGTCTATGAGGTCAAGCTGGTTGATTTTGGCCTTTAGATATTCTGCATCTTTCTTGTGTTTCTTTCTAGAATTTTTGTCCTTTACTGACAGTGATAGGTTGAAGTCTCCTACTGTTATTGTGGAACTATGTATTTCCCTTTTCGGTGCTGTTAGAGTTTGTTTTATGTATTTGGGAGGCCTGTCATTGGGTGCATAGATATTTATTAAGGTTACGTCTTCCTGGTGAATTGTTCCTTTAATCATTATATAATGTTCTTCCTTTTCTTTTATGGTTGATATTGCCTTAAAGTCAAAACAATAAAAGGGGGAATAAACAGTGCAGGTGTAGATCTTTTAAATAGAAAGGAATTCAAGGTGATATCAAGTAATAAAAGACTGGATCAAGCTTAGCAAAATAAGGGTAAATTTCAAGCTAACAAAAAAGAAAGTTAACAAACCTACTCATCAGAATAAAAACGAAGAAAAATTTAAAGTTTCAGTAAACACCAAATCTATAATAACGAAAGAAAAGAAAAGAAAAGTTCCAAAAAAGGAACTCAGCACAATAAACTAAGAGGAACAAAGAAACGTCAGCACCACCAAAGAAAGCACGAGAATATGACAACAATAAACACTTACCTATCAATAATCACATTGAGTGTAAATGGCTTAAATACACTGTAAAGAGACAGAGTGGCAGAATGGATAAAAAAGCACAACCCATCCATATGCTGTCTATAAGAGACACACGTTAGACACAAAGACATAAATATATTAAAAATCAAAGGATAGAAAAATATATCAGTCAAACAGTAACCAAAAAATGGCAGAAGTGGCAATACTAATCTCAGATAAAAGTAGCTTGACAAGGGCCAGTGGAAAGGAAGGGTGGTGTACAGGGCTAGGTGGGGAAAGAAAGAAAAGAAATGAGGGAGAGGAAAAAAACATAGCTAGCAGGTGGGGACAGGGTGGACCTTGGAGCTGGTGTGAAGGGGGGAGGTGGAGTATGGGGTTAGATGCGAGGGAGAAATCGGCAGGCTGGTGGCTCTCTATCTGTCTTAGTGTGGCGTGGCCCTGTGAGTGGGGGGGAGGTGGCATAGGGGCCTAGGTGATAGAGAGAAAGAAAAGGAAGAAAGAGAAGAAAAAATGGCATGGCGGGAATCAGCAGGTGGGGTGACCCAGGCTGGTGGCTTGTCAATGACTCTCTAGCCAAGACATTGCAGTGTGGCTCAGTTAGAATGGGTAGATGTGGGGTATGGGGCTAGGTAGGAGGGAGAAAGAAAAGGAGGAAAGGGAAAAAAAAGAAATGGCATGGCAGGAGCCAGCAGGTAGGGGCTGGACAGACCTGTGGTGACAGTGGGCAGGTCAGTCTCTAGGTGATAGTTATGGCATTGCACACAGGGAGGGGGTGGTGATGGCGTATGGGGTTAGGTGGGAAGGAGAAAGAAAGGGAAAAGAAAAAAAAACTGGTGTGGGAGGAGCCAGTGAGTGGGGCTGGGGCAGACCTGGGGTGACAGTGGGCCAGTAGCTCTCTAGCCAAGCGGCACAGTGTAGCCCATGTGGAAGGGGTGATGGTGGTGTACAGGGCTAGGTGGGAAGGCGAAAGTAAAGGAAGAATGGTAAAAAAAACTGGTGAGATAGGAGCCAGCAGGTGGGGGCAGGGCAGACCTGGCTGGTGGCAGGCCGGTAGCTATCTAGCCAGGTGGTGCATGTCAAGAAGGAGAGGAGGTGGCATATGAGGCAGAAGGGTGAGGAGTGGGAAAGCGTGTTTTTCTGGTTACTGGGTGCTCTGTCTCCTGTTGGAGCTCCGTGAAGTTGCCTTCCTATACTCCCCATCCAGAGTCATTGCTTGCTGTGCCCCAACATGGCAATGTTAGTTAGCAGGTGACCTCCACTCTGTATGTCTCCTCATTCTCTGTTTTCCATCAGTTTCATCTGTCATTTGGTGTTTGGTCTATTTCTTTATCCCTTCATTTGATGCTTAAGTTTCCAGGATTGTTTGTATCTCTTTTACTTAGTTTTTTGGTCTTTGCTGCAGAGGGATGGCATGATGCATCTGTCCAATATTTTATTAAAACAATGTCTCTGATTATTATTCTAATTTGTACAAATGTTTGGGTAGAATAAATTTGAAGAATGGATTTTATAAGTTAATGGTTTTGTTTTTAAATAATATTTCCAGCAGTCCTCTGAACATACTTCACAAATTTACACTTGCACCAAGTATAGGAGCATACTCTTTCTAGTACTAGGTACTATTTATATTTTTAATCTTTGATGAAGTGATGGGAAGAACATATTTAAATTTGTTATTTCTTTGAATAGCAAATGTGAAGTTTTTCATATGTTTATGGACAATCTACAATTCTTTTGTGAATTATTGTAGTGTTCATTTATTTTTTAATGAGTTTTTCATTTATTTTTGTTTTATGGATTCTTATGTATTATAGACACTAATCTTTTGTTTGACATGTGTATTTGTAAAAGTATTTCCCAGTTTGTTACTAGCCCTCTAAATTTCTTTATAGTATCTTTTGTCACATAGATTAAAAATATTTTTCTAGATTAAAATCTGCCTAAATTTCCCTTTTTAAATTTATAGTCTTAGAATCATATTTTTACATATTTCTAATATTTTTTAAGACTTTCCATGTTTTCTTTTTGGTTTGTATTTAAATTTTTCCTCTACCTGGAATCTATTTCTGTAAATGGTAGTGTGAGCTAGATATTAGCTTTTTCCAAATGGCTAATTATTCTAATACAATTTATTGAATAATTCATTCTTTCTCCCTAGTTACTTGAAACACTACCTTTATCACATAAATTCTCATATATGTTTTATTCTGTTTCTGGACTCTGTTTCATTGATCAATTTGTCTATCAGTTCAACACTCTTGAGTTTTATAGCTTTAAAATAGGTTTTGATAATTTAGTGCAAGTCCTAACATTTTTCCCAGAAATCCCTTAGCTAGTCCCACACTTTCATTAAGTTTTTAAGTCAATAAATATTTGAATGTCTAATATGTAGCAGACATTGTGTTAGATGCTGTAGGCAAAGTAGTGGACAAGTTAGATGTGGAAATGTTTATGTAGTCATCTAGTTAATATGACATTGACTATTGCTTTGTTTTGGATTTTGACACCTAACACAGTACCTTGCACATAGTAGAGAGTTAAATATTTATCAAATAAAGGAGGAATTTCTATTCATAAGTGAAGTATGGCTATTGCTAACTCTTTTTTTCAAACTTTCTCATGTTTTATAATCAGTTCACTCTAAATCTATAAATGTGTTAGGGTGGTTTCCTTCTCTGTCTATACTATGTAATGGTTTAAATAACATAGGAATTATTTATTACTTGACAGTTTAGTAGAACTCATATAAAAAATAATATGAATTTTGGTCCTGCAATTCCAGTTTTGGAGATAGATCTCTGACAATTTTTTAAATGTTAAGAAGTTTGATCAGTGTTCAAAACTGGATCCACTATTAACTTTGTGACCTCAGATCATTTTTAAATTTCTCAAAATACTAGTATCAACTTTATGGGGTTCTATGAGGAGTAATGTGTGAAAAACACTTAGCAAGTATTTGGAAACTGGTAATTTTCTTTGTGACTTAATACATGATCACTATTTGAAATGTGCCATGAACATTTGAAGACAATGCATATTTCCTGTTTAAAAATTATAAAATATATTAGATAGATGGATAAATAACTATAGATTTAGATATAGATACAGATGTAAATATTTTTATTGTGGTAAATATATATGTGACAAAACATTTGCCATTTCAACCTTCTTCACATGTACAGTTTAGTGACATTAACTTATGTTTTATATACCTATGTTTTTAACATTGTGTATTCTGCAACTGAATGCATTTACTGATGTATATTTTCTGGCAATTAAAAAAAATCCTATAACATTGAGAAATTATTCCTTTTTTATGAAACTATGCACTTGTTTTATCAGTGCATTTCAAAAGATATTGCCTAGAATTTTTTTTAAGCTTTCTCCTGTTTTCTGTATGGAACACTCTGTTAGATTGGGCCTTTTGACCTGAATTGAATTATCTCTTTTGAGCCACAAATACATATATATATCCAGAGATTTTAATTTTGTGTAATATTTATTGGTGAAGTCCAGATTAATATGCCAAAAACTGGAGAACTTCAGTCTGGTACAATGGATATATTTTCTAGTTCACCACAATTCACTTAATACATTACATCCAAAGGGCTTCACATTTTTACACTTCCTGTTTGTCCTCTATTAGTTTGCTATCTTGGTCTAAGTGAATCAATATTGTTAGTGGATGTGAGTTCCTTTCAAATCTACGTAAATTTATTTTTCACGTTAGAATAGATGAGCACACTTTAAGGGAGTTTACTTCACCCATGTAATTGGAAGCTTGGAGGAGTCTTCAGGCAATGGAGATAAATGGCTGTGATGGCTTATTCAGCAAGATAAGTGGGAGGGGTGAATACTTTTCAAAGAAGTGTGGGTGTGCATTAGGGTAGAATGCTGCATGTCTTTTCTAGGAGGAAAGAGGGCCAGAGATGGGCAGACAGGCCCCTCTGGCTATGTGACTGGGTAAGAAATTTCCTGAAAATTCCAAATGTGAGGCTTCTGAGAAGTCCCATGGGGCAGCTTCTGTAGCGTTCTGATTTAGAGAAGTTGCTTGTTATCAGCAGCCTGAGAGGCAGGACTCCTCCAAACTCTCTACATGAATTTATATGTTTATGCTGATTCATTCCCAGGAGAGCTAACGACAAGGGCACAAAAATATTCCCTCATAATTTGCTGGTGACTGCAGAAGGAGTAGAACTCTTTACTGCTAGTGTTCACAATGCTATGTAGACTTTGAGGCCTATGGATAAGAAATGTGCAGCAGGACAATCTTGAAAACAGAACAGTTGTCTATTGAGATATCAGTCTTAAGTCACACAAAGAAATGCAGAAGCTTTCGACTACACATTTTCTTCAACATACCCAGATCAAAGTCTTTAGATGGGACTCCCTTATCATTCCAAATGCTTTTACTTTTCTTTCCCTGTTCAGAGAATACAACAGGGGTGGTGGAATTTTTTCCCCAATTTTACATGTAGATGTAGACATAGATGGGGAAAAATATTTTATATATAGGGAAAGATGTAGATGCAGGATATACACGGAATCACTTTTATAAGCTTTTGTTACCTGAATTAATCAGAAGTAGATTGAAATAGATCAAAAGATTTGTTTGCTTAGTATTTGTTATTGTCTACTAAACAGTCTTGAAGATGATGGGATTAGTAGGTGATAAAGTTTGCTTGCCCCTTAAGCCATAGTGAATAAACTAAACAATAAATTAACATGAATCTATAAACATGGCTCCAAAGTCCTCCATCCTGTTAACTCCTGATTCTTGTCTCCCATCTCTGCTTTAGAAGAAATGATGCTGTTGAGAAAGGGGACTGTAACTGTTGGAGATAATTTTAAAGCATATAAACTGTCAATTTGTAACCTGTTTTATTATGACACTATTGCCCAGTTTCTCAAGACATGATCAAATTGGAAAGAAGGGAATATCCACTTTCAAAGTTTGATTATAAGCTATTTTTACCTCCAAATGAAAAATAATCTTTAGAAAATTTAGTCTTACTAAAAAATACATCTATAAAATTTTAAAATTTACAAAAAATAATAAGGTCCTTCTTAGATTTATGATGAACGTATGTCAATGCAAAAATTGATTCTAGAACATAAAAATATGACAAAGTTGTATGTTTTCATTGACTATACTTTGTGCTTCTTGCAATAGGAATAAATTATTTTCCTGTAAAATATTTTGTCTATTTTTCAGTGGAGATGATTAAATATGTTTGCTCTTAAATTAAAAAATCAAAATGATTTTTTCACATCTTTGGAAATAATGCAAATAAGGCAACTTATCTAGCAACCAGAATAAATAAAGACATAAGAAGTCTAGACTTTAAAATCCAAATATGGAAATTTCTAATAAACTTTGCAGAACTACTTAAGAAACAGTTTTTTTGGACAACATTCAACTTTTTAAATATATTTATTTTTTTAAAATTCGCAAAAAATTGGTTTGACTTTTCCTTGTCGATTCTTGTTCTACAAAATTTGAGTCAGAATATAAAAAGAATAATCCATTTATTATATGTTCATTTGTTACTATCAATGCATCAATGCACAAAGAAAGCAAACGAATATTAACTGGTTGTCTGAAATAAAGCTTTTTGCATAATTGACTGAAAGGTGCATTGTTTCAATTATCTATTATTGCATAACAAATCACCCCAAGCTTAGTGACAGCAAACAACCACAGTAATTTATTATTATTATTATCTCTCATGGTTCTCAGGGTTGATTTAGATCAAGTAGACAATTTTCCTGATGGATCTCCCAAGTTGCAATAAGTTAGCAGCTGGGACTAGAGTCATCTCGAAGGCTTCCTCACTCGGATGTATGGCAGTTGATGCTGGTTGCTGGTTGAGACCTCAGCAATGACTGTCAGCTAGAATATCTAGTCATGGCTCCATTATGTGGCCTGGGCACCCTCACAGCATGGCAGCTGACTTCCAAGAGCTAGTGTCACAAGAGGGAACCAGGGTGAGGCTTTATCATCTTCTGTGACCTATCCTTGAAAGTAATTTCCACTGTATATAACATCATTTGCATTAAGGATAGAATATCGCTTCCACTGAGGCAATAACAAAGGCATGCCCAAGTTTAAGGAGAGAGAATAACTGGAAGAGCATGTGCGAATGTCAAGATTGTTGCAATCATTTATTGAAAATACAATCTTCAAAAGGCAATGTAAAACAGTCTCTGACATTTAGCAGATATTTGAGCTTAGGTAAGTAAATTGTTCTACGTTTCTAAGGAATGATTTCCTCATTTGCAAAGTGAAGATAATAAGCCTTAATTTATACAGCTAATGTGAGGATTAAATAAGATAATCCACTGAAGTGCTTTCCACATTGTGAATGCTTAATAAATATTAGCTATTATTTTTATTATTCATTACGACTGTTTTCATAGGAGGTAGAATGATGATTTTCTTTTATATCTGCACTATCCAATATTGTATTCCCTAGCCACAAGTGGAAATTGAATCCTTGAATGATGACAAGTTCACCTTAAGAACTGAATTTTAGAGGGCTGGACTGAGATGGCAAAGTAGTCAGATGCTTCCGGGGGACCCTCTTACAACAAAGATCAGAAAAAACAAGTGAGTCAATTATATATGACAATCTAGGAGCCCTGAACATCTAAGGCAAAGTTGAGGAAACGGACTCAGTGGCAGGGGGAGGGAGAGATGGTTCGGAAGCAGCAAGGAGTTGCCAGACTTGACCTGGTGAGAGCCTGAGTCCTTCAGGTCAGATCAGCTCATGGGTGAGCAGTGAGGCAGGCAAGCAGCAGTGCTCAGGAGGCACATTGTCCACACTGGGAGATACCCAGCGCCAGAGAGTCTACTTTGCCACCCAGAACCAGTGAGAAGCAGCCCTTGAATGGTGAAAGATAAGTACTTGCATATGGCCTACCGTGCAGATCAAAAACACCCCCCTGAGGAAAAAACCTCTATCCTATTTACCTCCCCTCTCCCTGCTCTGCACTGGGTCCAGAGCCAGTTTCAGCAATTGGCGAGGCCCCTGGGCCAGAAGTAGGATCTGTCACATGCCCGGAGCCATTCTCCCTGCCTTGGAGAGTGAACAAATTAACAAAGAGGAGATAAAATAAACTGCCAGGTCCCCTAAGCCAGGAACCCATGGTAGGCACAGCTAATTTGCCTAGGCACAGGCATAAGGGATCCACAGACTCTGAGTGCCTTTCCCCCTGCAGAGACTTGTGTGGGCCCATTTTAACAGCATAGGCCCTCATTACTACAGTAAAACATGGTATATACCAGAAGTCTAACTTGAACTGTTTCAGGTGTGAAGTGGCAGGTTCGTGACATTTGCCACTGTTCTGGCTATTAAGAAGGGTCTTCACCTACCCACATCATGGGCCTGAGGACCGATGGCTCTACCACACCACCTAACCTCCTGTGACAGGTACCCAAGAATAAGAGGTGCCCCTCAGTCCTTACAGCCAAAAGCACTGGGTGCTCATAGTCCAGCTGCAAAAACCAACCATCTACATGCTCTGGGGAACAGGGACACGCTTTCCTCCTGGACTCTTGGGGGTGGCCATTGTCCCCCTGCCTTGCTCAGCCTGTGTCCCCCTGCTGTAGCCGGATGCCTGTGCCTACACCAATCACCCATGCCTGTCTAGAACTGTAGGTGAGAGCCTGCACCACACACTTGGTGGCCAACTACCTGAACACCTGAGTTTAATCCATACAGGAGGAGTGGGCAGACTCCTGGGCTCACATACATAGTGGCAGGTCTGGCCACCTGGGGGCAGGACATTGGAGCATAAGGGGCACCGGTGACTGGAATAGCTCACGCGAGCAGCCTATTTGGGCATATCAAAACAAGAACCTAGGACACAGTAAGCCACCATAAAATAAATAAATATAAGAACTTATTGATGGCTCGGAGACAACAGTCAATACCAAATCACATAAAGAGGCAAACCATGATGACTTCAGCAACCTCCCAAAATAAAGAATCTAGAAATTTTCCAGAGGAGGAAAATATCTTGGAATTACAAGAGGCAGAATACAAAAGATTAACATACAAAACTCTTCAAGAAATTAGGAAGGAAATTAAGCAAAACACAGAACACACAACAGACAAAATTAGAAAGATTAGAGAAGAGCATAATGACAAATTTAACAGGCTGCAAGAAAACTTGAGAGACAGCAGTCAGAAATCCAGAAGATTAACAATAAAATTTCAGAATTAGACAACTCAATAGAAAGCCATAGGAGCAGAACTGAGGCAATGGATGTCAGAATTAGTGAGACTGAAGATAAAGCGCTTCACACCAACTTATTTGAGGAAAAAGCAGATAAAAGGATTTTTAAAAAAATGAAGAAAACTTAAGAATTTTGTGGGATTCTATCAAGAGGAATAACCTATGAGTGATTGGAGTACCAGAACGGAGGGGAGGGGATAACAGAAAACACAGAGAGAATTGTTGAAGATTTGTTGACAGAAAACTTCCTGTTATTGTGAAAGATGAGAAGATATCTATCCAAGATGCTCATCAAACTCCACCTGAGGTAGATCCCGAAAGAAAGTCACCAAAAGATATTATAATCAAACTTGCAAAAACCAAAGATAAACAGAATTTTAAGAGCAGCTAGGGATAAATGAAAAGTCATCTACAAAGGACAGTCAGTAAGAATAAGCTTGTATTACTAAGCAGAAACCATGCAGGCAAGAAGGCAATGGGATGACATATATAAAGCGTTGAAGGAAAATAACCATCAGCCAAGAATTATATATCCAGCAAAACTGTCTCTCAAATATGATGGCAAAATTAGGGCATTTCCAGATAAACAGAAATTTTGGGAATTTGCAAAAACCAAACAAAAATTACAAGAAATACTAAAAGGAGTCCTCCAGTTAGAAAATCAGATAACAACCCAAAACTAGAACACAAGACAGAGCAACCAGATATCAACCCAGATAGGGAAGTCACAAAAGTAAATCAAAGCTAAAACACTGAAACTAGGGAAACAGATGTCAATATGTAAAAGATGACAGCATTAAAACAAAAAAGAGGGAGTTAAAAAATGTAGACATAGATTTTTCATATGGAGAGGAAGTCAAGGTGATATAAAGAAACAAAATATTGGTATGAACTTAGAAAAATAGGGTAAATATTAAGGTAACCACAAAGGAAATTAACACTCCTACAAGTCAAAATAAAAAACTAGAAAAATATAAGCAGTCAGCAAACACAAAATCAACAACAATGAAAAAGATGAAAAGAAAAATGACTCAGCACAGAAAATTAAGTGGAACACAAAAACAAAAACTGTGAACAACCCACCAAAAAGACATCAAAAGGACAGCACTAAACTCATAGCTATGAATAATTACACTGAATGTAAATGGACTAAATGCACCAATAAAGTGACAGAGAGTGGCATATTGGATTAAAAAACATGATCCATCTATATGCTTCCTACAAGAGACACACCTTAGACTTAAAGACACAAACAAACTAAAATTCAAAGGATGGAAAGAAATATATCAAGCAAACAGCACTCAAAAAAGAGCAGGAGTGGCAAAATTAATCTCTGACGAAATAGACTTTGAAGTAAAATCCACCACAAAGGATAAGGAAGGGCACTATATAATGATTAAAGGGCCAATACACCAGGAGGACATGACTATAATAAATATTTATGCACCCAATGACAGGGCTGCAAGATACATTAAAACAAACTCTAATAGCACTGAAAGAGAGATAGACGGCTCCACATTAGTAGTAGGAGACTTCAACACACCACTTTCGGTGAAGGACAGAACATCCAGAAAGAAGCTTAACAAGACACGGAAGAGCTAAATGCTACAATCAACCAATTTGATCTCATAAACATATACCGAACACTGCACCCAACAGCAGCCAAGTTTACTTTCTTTTCCAACACACATGGAACTTTCTCCAGAATACACCACGTATTAGGCCATAAAGCAAGCCTTAACAAAATCCAAAACATTGAAATATTACAAAGCATCTTTTCTGACCATAAAGCCATAAAAGTGGAAATCAACAACACAAAAAGAAAGGAAAAAAATCAAACACATGGAAACTGAACAACACCTTGCTCAAAAACTAGTAGGTTAGAGAAGAAATTAAGGATGGAATA
>NW_004443987.1:12329321-12344068 GCF_000243295.1 Trichechus manatus latirostris
ATTTGCAGACGATATGATCTTATACACAGAAAACCCCAAAGAATCCACAAGAAAACTACTGGAACTAATAGAAGATTTCAGCAAAGTTTCAGGATACATGATAAACATAAAAAAATCAGTTGGATTCCTTTACACCAACAAAGAGAACTTCGAAGAGGAAATCACCAAATCAATACCGTTTACAATAGCCTCCGAGAAGATAAAATACTTAGGAATAAATCTAACCAGAGACATAAAAGACCTATACAAAGAAAACTACAAGACACTACTGCAACAAACCAAAAGAGACCTGCATAAGTGGAAAAACATACCTTGCTCATGGACAGGAAGACTCAACATAGTGAAAATGTCAATTCTACCGAAAGCAATCTACAGATACAATGCAATCCCAATCCAAATGTCAACGGCATTTTTTAATGAAATGGAGAAACAAATCACCAACTTCATATGGAAAGGGAAGAGGCCCAGAATAAGCAAAGTGTTACTCAAGAAGAAAAACAAAGTGGGGGGCCTCACACTACCTGATTTTAGAACCTACTATATGGCCACAGTGATAGAAACAGCCTGGTACTGGTACAACAACAGATACATAGACCAATGGAACAGAGTTGAGAATCCAGATATAAGCTCATCCACCTATGAGCAGCTAATATTTGACAAAGGCCCAAAGTCCATTAAATGGGGAAAAGACACTCTCTTTAACAAATGGTGCTGGCATAACTGGATATCCATCTGCAAAAAACTGAAACAAGATCCATACCTTACACCATGCACAAAAACTAACTCAAAGTTTATCTTCGGTTTGACAGCCCCTACGGCTGTGTGAATCAGGAGAAGCCTCCAGCCTGACCCATGCACTTGGAGTGTTCCAGCTTCTACAACCATGTGAGCTATTTCCTTGATATAAATCTCTCTATATATATATTTATATGCTTTACTGGTTTTGCTTCTCTAGATAACACAGACTAAGACACCAACTTACGACAACTCCATTGTAAGTCACTTCTGACATAAGTTGGATATGTCTTTTTTTTTATTGCCTTTTATTATCAGCATCTTTATAAATCCAATCTTTGTCTTTGGGGGTTGGAAACACTACGTATAAACTTAGAGATATATTTTAATACACGCATGCATATTACTAGTGATAAGATGTACAAAAAAAAAAACCCAGGTGGTCATAAGTGTGGTTCCTCATAACTCAAAGTCAGGGGCTACCTATATATACCATATTTGTAACTGTTTTCTATTTTCTATTTTTTGTCCTTGTTTTTTCTTTGTCTTCCACTCTCTTTTGCTTTCTGTGGTTTTAAGTGAGCCTTTTATATGATTGCATTTTCTCTCCTCAGCATGGCAATTATACTTCTTTTTAAAACCTTTTTAATAGTTGCTCTGCTTATGCCCATTGTCATCCAGTTGATTCTGACTCATAGCAACCCTATAGAACAGAGTAGAACTGCCTCATAGGTTTTCAAGGAGCAGCTGGTGGATTCGAACTGCTGACCTTTTGGTTAGTTGCCTGAGCTATTAACCACTGTGCCACCAGGGCTCCATAATGGTTGCCCTAGAGTTTGAACATATATTTACAATAAATCTAAGTCTACTTTAAAATTGCAATATGCCACATCACAGGTAGTACAGCTACCTTATACCAGAGTATCCCCAATTCCTCCCTCCCATCCGTTATAGCATTGCTATTGTACATTTCACTTATCCATAAGCTATAATCATTAACTATATTCTTGCTATTGTTTTATTGAACAAACTACTATCTCTTAGATTTAAATTTTACCTTCGTTTGTTGCTTATTGACCACTCTTCCTTTATGTAGATCAAATTTTGTAACCTATATCATTTTCCTTCTCACGGAAGAACTTCTTTTAACACTTCTTGCAAGGCAGGTCTACTGGCAAAAATTCCCATCATTTATTGTTTGTCTGAGAAAGTCTTTATTTCTCCTTAACTTCTGAAGGATAAGTTTGCTGGGTACAAAATTCTGGGCTGTTTTGTTTTTGTTTTTGTTTTTTTTTCTACTTTTAAATATTTCTCTCCACTCCCTTGCTTTCCTGGTTTCTGAAGAGAAATCTGATGTAATTCTTTCCCTTGTACATCTGTAATTAAGGTGTATTTTCCTCTGGCTTATTTCGGCACTGTGTTTTTGTCTTTGATTTTCTGCAGTTTGAATATAATATGCCTAGCTGCTTAAGAGCTTGGCTGCTAACCAAAAGGTTGGCAGTTCAAATCCACCAGCCTCTCCTTGGAAACCTATGGTGCAGTTCTACTCCGTCCTATAGGGTTGCTATGAGTCAGAATTGAGTTGACTACAATAGGTTTGGTTTTTTTGGATTAGATGTAGTTTTTTGCTTGGTGTTCTCTGAGACTACTGGATCTGTAGTTTGGCATCTGTCACTAATTTTGGAAAGTTCTCAGTCATTATTATTTCAAATATTTCTTCTTTTTCTTTCACTCTTCTTCTGGTATTCCCATTACATGTGTGTTACACTTTTGTCCCACAGTTCTTGGATATTCCATTCCTTTTTTCAATCTTTTATCTCTTTGCTTTTCAGTTTGGAAGACTCTATTGACATGTCTCCAAGATCACTGATGCATTCCTTGACCATGTTCAGTCTACTGATCAGCTCACAAAAGTTATACTTCATTTGTGCTATATTGTTTTTGATTTCTAACATTTCACTTTGATTTTTTTCTTAGAGTTTACATCTCTCCGCTTACATTATATACCTGTTCTTCCATGCTGTCCACTTTTTCCATTAGAGAGCTTAACATATAAACCACAGTTATTTTTAATTCACAGTATGATAATTCCAAAATCTCTGCCATTTATGAGACCGGTTCTGATGTTTGCCCTGACTCTTTAGACTGTGTTTTTTTCCCTTTTAGCATGCCTTGTAATTTTTGGTTGAAAATTGCACATGATGTATCAAGTGAAAGAAACTGAGGTTTAATAGACCTTCAGTGTGAGGTTTTATGTTTATCTGGCTAGGAATTAGGAGATGTTTATTGTTTGCTATAGCTGTAGATGCAAAAGGATATTTCTTCTGATGTCCTTGATTTTGTCTCCCCTGTTGTTTTTGTTATTCCCTGGGTGGTGTAAATGGTTAACACGGTCAGCTGATAACTGAAAGGTTGGTGGTTCAAATCCACCCAGAGGTGCCTCAGAAGAAAGATCTGGTGATCTACTTCCAAAAAAATAAACAGACATTGCAAACCCAATGCTGTGCTCGCTTCAGCAGCACATATACTAAAATTAGAATGATACAGAGAAGATTAGCATAGCCCCCACACAAGGATGACATGTATATTTGTGAAGCATTCCATACTTTTAGTATTAGATAAGAACCTTAGGGGGCAGTGAGCTTATGCTAATGGGGGAAGAACAGTTCAAAAAAGGAGGGTGAGAATGGTTGCATAACTCAAAGAATATAGTCAATGTCACTGAACTGTACATGTAGAAACAGTTGAAATGGTGTATGTTTTGAGGTGTATATTCTCAACAACTACAACAAAATGAATTTTAAAAAACCTAGTGAAGCACAGTTCTACTCTGACACACATGAGGTCACCATGAGTCAGAACTGACTCAAAGACAACTGTGTTTTTGTTTTATTTTTAGATACTTCTTAAATAGTGTCTGAGCTTTGCAGTTCTCTTCTGTTGTAATCCCGTTATTGTACTGGAGCCCTGTTGATGTGAGGGTAAGATGTGGGGGGAGTGAAAATATTCTATAATCATATGATTAGCTGTCAGTCTTTTAGTGAGCTTGTGCCCCGTAACTGTGAACTTTAAAAGTGCTTCTCAGCTTTTATTTTTTCTCTCTTCAAGTGAGAAAGGAAGGCTAGAGGGAAATGACATTGGGTATTTCCCTTTCCCCTGGTTGGTTTGGCTCTGGTTAAATAGTTTTCATTGAGGGCAGGCTATTGTTAAGGAGAGAAGAGCACTCTGGGAGTATTTCAGATGGTTACTTGTCCCCTCCCTCTGCCAGAAGCAAGTGGAGATTTTACTCGATCTTCACAATGAGAACCTAGTGGGGCTCATGAAGGTAAGACACAAGATAGTGTGAGATTCCCCCTAAGGCTGAGACTCCAGGAGTTTTTCTCTCTCAAATTAGTCCATGATCAGTCTCTAGCAATTAGTCAATTACCCTTTAAATAGTAATGCCTGATGCTGGATCATGCAGCAGTTTCTAATACTGGTAATCTGTGATTTTCTCTCTGTTCCTCTAGCTCCAGTTTTTGCGGGGTGGTGTGCTCTGTGATCTCAATTCTCTAATAAACCTAAGACAAGTTGTTAGTTTTTTAGTTTTTCAGCTTTTTTTGTGAGGAAATGAGTAACGACTTTCAAGCTCTTTGCCTGTGGTACCAGCTATATGCCTTACATTATACTGCACATAAGTAAAGTGTATAATTAGATAAATTTTGACATATATATACACCCACAAAACCATCACTATAATAAAAATAATGAACATATCCAAAACCTCAAAAGTTTTGTCACTTGTTTTGAAATATTTTATTATGATGTGTCCTGGTGTAGATTTCTTCTGACATATGTCTGTCAGTTTGTCATACTGTGATGGCTTGTGTGTCGCTGTGATACTGAAAGTTTTGCCACCAGTATTTCAAATACCTGCAGGGTCACCCTTGGTGGACAAGTGTCGGCAGAGCTCCAGACTAAGACAGACTGGGAAGAAAGATCTGTCCGTATACTTCTGAAAAAATTGGCCAGTGAAAACCCTATGAATAGCAGTGGAACATTGTCTGATATAGTGCCAGAAGATGAGCCTCTCAGATTGGAAGTCACTCAAAATACAACAGAGAAAGAGCTGCCTCCTCAAAGTAGTCAACCTTAATGACATGGATGGAGTAAAACGTTCAGGACCTTCATTTGTTGAAGTAGCCCGACTCAAAATGAGAAGAAACAGCTGCAAACATCCATTAATGACTGGAATGTGGAATGTACAAAGTATGAATCTAGGAAAATTAGAAGTTGTCAAAAATGAAATGCAACGCATAAACATTGATATCTTAGGCATTAGTGAGCTGGAATGAACTGGTATTGGCCATTTTGAATCAGACAATCATATGGTTTACCACGTTACGAATGACAAATTGAGAGGAATGGCATTACGTTCATCATCAAAAAGAAGATTTCAAGATCTATTCTGAAGTACAACACTGTCAGTGATAGGATAACATCCAGGCGCCTACAAAGAACACCAGTTAATATGATTATTATTCAAATTTACTTATCAACCACATAGGCCAAAGTTGAAGAAATTGAAAAATTTTGCCCACTTCGGCAGTCTAAACTTGATCAAACATGCAATCCAGATGCATTGATAATTACTGGTGATTGGAATACAGAAGCTGGAAACAAAGAAAGATTGGTAGCTGGAAAATACGGCCTTGGCGATAGAAATGACTCTGGAGATCACATGATAGAATTTTGCAAGACCAATGAATTCTTCATTGTAAATACCTTTTGTCAACAGCATAAGTGGTTACTATACACGTGGACCTCTCCAGATGGAATACACAGGAATTGTGGAAAGAGATGATGAAAAAACTTAATATTATAAGTCAGAACAAGGCCAGGGGCCGACTGTGGAAAAGACCATCAATTGCTCATATGGAAGTTCAAGTTGAAGTAGAAGAAAATTAGAACAAGTCCATGAGAGCCAAAGTACGACCTTGAGTATATCCTACCTGAATTTAGAGACCATCTAAAGAACAGATTTGATGCATTGTACACAAATAACCAAAGACCAGACGAGTTGCGGAATGATATCAAGGACATCATACATGGAGAAAGCAAGATTCATTAAAAAGACAGGAAGGAAAGAAAATACCAAAATGGGTGTCAGAAGAGACTCTGAAACTTGCTTTTGAATGTAGACTAGCTAAAGTGAACGCATGAAATGATAAAGTAAAAGAGGTGAACAGAAGATTTCAAAGAAGACAAAGTAAAATATTATAATGAAATGTGAAAAAACCTGGAGATAGAAAACCAAAAGGGAAGGATATGCTCAGCATTTCTCAAGCTGAAAGAACTGAAGAACAAATTCAAACCTCGAGTTGCAATATTGAAGGATTCTACGGGGAAAATACTAAACGACTCAGGAAGCATCAGGAATACACAGGGTCACTGTGCCAAAAAGAATTGGTTGAGGTTCAACTATTTCAGGAGGTAGCATATGATCAAAAACCAATGGTACTGAAGGAAGAAGTCCAAGTGGCACTGAAGGCATTGATGAAATACAAAGCTGCAGGAGTTCACTGAATACGAATTGAGATGTTTCAACAAACGGATGCAACACTGGAAGCACTTATGCCATGAAATTTGGAAGATAGCTACCTGACCAACTGACGGGAAGATATCCATATTTGTACCCATTCCAAAGAAAGGTGATCCAACAGAATGTGGCAATTATCAAACAATATCATTAATATCACACACAAGTAAAATTTTGCTGAAGATCATTCAAAAGTGGATACAGCAGTACATCCACAGGGAACCGCCAGAAATTCAAGCCAGATTCAGAAGAGAATGTGGAACCAGGTTTACCATTGCTGATGTCAGATGGATCATGACTGAAAGCAGAGAATACCAGAAGGATGTTTACCTGTGTTTTATTGGCTATGCAAAGGCATTGGACTATGTGGGTCATAACAAATTATGGATAACATTGTGAACAATGGGAATTCCAGAACACTTAATAGTGCTCATGAGGAATCAGAACACAGACCAAGAGGCAGTCGTTTGAACAGAATAAAGGGATACTGAGTGGTTTAAAATCAGGAAAGGTGTCTGTCAGGGTTGTATCCTTTCACCATACTTATTCAATCGATATGCTGAGCAAATAATCCGAGAAGCTGGACTATATGAAGAAGAATGGGGCATCAGGATTGGAGGAAGACTCATTAACAACCTGCAATAGGCAGCATGACACATCCTTGCTTGCTGAAAGTGAAGAGGACTTGAAACACTTACTACCCATTGCTGTCAAGTAAATTTCAACTCCTAGTGGCAGACTAGAACTGCATAGGATTCCTACTTAGTGATGAAGATCAAAGACTACAGCCTTCAGAATGCATTACACATCAGTATAACGAAAACAAAAATTCTCACAACGGGACCAATAAGCAACATCATGATAAACGGAGAAAAGATTGAAGTCGTTAAGGATTTCATTTTACTTGGATCCCAATCATGCCCTTGGAAGCAGCAGTCAAGAAATCAAACAATGCATTGCATTAGGCAAATCTGCTGAAAAAGATCCCTTAAAAGTGTTAAAAAGCAAAGATGTCACTTTAAGGACTAATGGTCGCCTGATCCAAGCCATGGTGTTTTCAGTTGCCTCATATGCATGTGAAAGCTGAGCAATGAATAAGGAAGACTGAAGAAGTGATGCCTTTGAAGTATGGTGTTGGTGAAGAATATTGAATATACCATGGACTGCCAGAAGAACGAACAAATCTGTCTTGGCAGAAGTACAGCCAGAATGCTCCTTAGAAGCAAGGATGGCAAGACTTAATCTCACATACTATGGACATGCTATCAGGAGGAATCAGTCCCTGGAGAAGGATATCATATCATGCTTGGTAAGGGAAAGGGTCAACCAAAAAGAGGAAGACCCTCAACGAGATGGATTGACATAGTGGATGTAACAATGGACTGACGCATAACAATGTTTGTGAGGATGGCACAGGACCGGGTGGTGTTTCGTTCTGTTGTACATAGGGTCTCTATGAGTCAGAACTGACTCAATGGCACCTAACAACAACAACATGGGTTAAACTGAGTCCTTTCCAAAAATATGTTGAAGTCCTAATGCCTGGTTCATGGGAATTTGACCTTAGTTGGATAAAATGTCTTTGTAGGTGTAATCAAGATAGGATGAGATTATACTGGGTTAGGGTGAGCCCTAATCCAATATAGCTGGTATCCTTATAAGGCGAGGTGGTGGAGAGACACATAGAAACACAAGGAGAATACCATGTGATCACAGAGGTATAGATTGGAGTCATATATCCATAACCTGGACTTCGAACCCTGGTTATCAATACATAAGAATCACCAGAAGATCTTGTTATAATGTAGATTCTGATTCAGTATATCTGGGATGGAAATGTAAATTCTCAACAGAGGTTTGAACTGGAATGAATAGCCTGAAAGCCTTGTCTACAACACAAGGAATGCCAGTGGTTGCTGACAACCACCAAAAGCTAGAAAGAGGCCATGAAGGAATCTCCTCTTGGGTCTTCAGAGAGATCACAAGCCTTCTGACACTTTGATTTTGAACTTCTAGTCTTCAGAATTGTGAGAGAATAAATTTCTGTTGTTTTAAGCCACCCAGTTTGTGGTAATTTATTATTACATACCTAGGAAACTAATACAGATTTCATTGAGCTTCTTGGATTTGTCAGTTTATAGTTTTCATCAAATTTGGAAACATTTTGACTATTATTTCTTCCAATATTTTTTTCTGTCCCCTACCCCTTCTTTTGGGGACTCTACTTACCTATTTATTAGGCCACTTGAAATTTTCCCATAGCTCATCAATGCTTTGATTTTTTTTTTTTTTTTTTGGTCTTTTATTTTCAGTTCCATTTTGGATAATTGCTGTGCTTACTTCACTAATATTTTCTACTTCAGTGTCTAATCTGGCATTTATATAGAATACTATCCTAAGTTTAAATCAGTCTTTAATTACTTGATATCACCTTGACTTTTTCTCCATTTGAACGTTCTACACCTGCACTGTTTATTCCCTCTTTTATTGTTCTGATGTTGTTGTCATTTACAGATTGACCTCTCTGGTTCCCTGTTGTTAATCTTTTAGTTTTGTTTTATCCTTGAGAGTTCATTACCTAGGTTGGTATCTGGTTGATGCTACCCTGTGTCCTATATTCAGGATGTTGTCTGATGTTGTTGGTTCTCTAACTGAGGGACTAGCTTTAATAATTCTTCTAAGTGTGGTTTGGTTTTTACATATTCCCTTAATTCCTGTTTATCTGGAAAAGTCTTAATTTTGCCATCATACTTGAGTGAGAGTTTTGCAGAATATATTATTCTTGGCTGGCAATTTTTTTTTTTCTTTCAAAGTTTAGTATATGTCATCCCATTGCCTTCTTGCCTGCATGGTTTCTGCTGAGTAATCAGAGCTTAGTCTTATTGTTTCTCCTTTGTATGTGACTTTTTGTTTTTCTCAAGATGCTCTCAGAATTCTTTCTTTGTCTTTGGTTTTAGCGCATGTGATTATGATATGTCTTGGTGATTTTACTTTTGGGTTCTATCCTATATGGGGTTCGTTGAGCTTCTTGGATGGTCAGCTTTTCATCTTTCATGATATTAGGGAAGTTTTCTGTCAATAAATCTTCAGTGATTCTGTTTTCTGTTTTCTCCTCCTGTTCTGGAACTCAGATCACACACAAATTTTTACTTTTGATTATATCCCACATCATTTTCAGGGTTTATTCATTTTTCTTCATTCTTTTCTCTGATTTTTCCTCAAAGTAGTATCTAAGAATTTGTCTTCAATTTCACTGATCCTATCTTCCATTGTTTCTCGTTGGCTCCTAAAACCTTCAATTGCACTGTCATTTCTGAAATCTTGTTGTTTATCTTTTGGATTTCTAATTGCTGTTTTTGTATGATTTCTAGTTGTTTATTTATTTTGACGTTTTGTTCCTGTATTATGTTCCTAAATTCTTCCATTGCTTTGTCTGTGTTCTTTCTCTGATTTTTTTCCCGTATTTTCCATGATTTTTTCTATTTTTCCTGCATTTTCCTTCATCTCTTGGAGAACCCTGAATATTAGAGTTTTGAATTCCCTTTCAGGTAGTTGCACTGCCTTTTATTCTACCAGAAGGTCATCTGGTGTTTCATTTTGGTTGCTTTCTGGAGCCATCTTTTCCTGTTTTTCTGTATGTTTTGATACTGTCTACTGTTTTCCAAACATTCAGGAATTATTTCCTTCATTTATTGATTATAGATTTGTTTGTTTCATCCTGCTTTTTTGTTTATTTGGTTATGTCTGGGCAGGCAGGCTAGGCATGCTTTGTTGATTGCTCGTCTGTGGGCACGATACTTCTCACCAACTTGTTCAGGTGGGAAGGGCCAGTCGCTCAGCTATGGTACAGCAAGGCAGGTCCAGCTGAGGGGCGGGGCAGGGATGGGTTGTTTGCAGCAGGTCCTGGGGCTGACAGGGCGAGGCCAAGGGAGTAATGCAAGGCAGGGTCTGGTGGTTTGTGCCTGTGTTGTTCAGGGATGCAGTGCTCAGCATGCAGTGCAGATAGGCAGGAGGAAAGCGACAAGATGTGCTGTGTGGAGCTAAGTGGGTGAGAGAAAGAAGAGAGAGAAACAGAAGCAAAAAACAGTGAAGAAAAAGTAAATAAAACGGCAATGTAGTAGGATTCAGTGGGTGGGGGTGGGGCAGACCTGGTGAGGCTGTGTGCCAGTGGCTGTCTAGCCAAGAAGTGCAGCTTGGCCTGTCATGAAGGGGCGTGGGTGTTGCACAGGGCTGGGTGGGCAGGAGAAAGGAAAGGAAAGAAGAGAAAGCAAGAGAAGAAAGAAACAACAGCAACAAAAGAACCAAAAACAACAACAACAAATAATAAATATGGCACTGGGGGAGCCAGCTGTTGGGGGTGGGGCAGAATTGGCTTGGTGACAAGCTGAGGTCTTTCTCACAACACTGCCCATCAAGAAGGGGTAGAGGCAGTGTAGGTCCTAGACGGAAGGGAGAAGGAAAAGTGAGAAGGGGAAAGATAAAGATAAATAAAAAATATGGCACTGAGGGAGCTGGCCTGTGGTGGCGGCACAGACTCAGGAAAGGTGTATGCCAGAGGCTCTCTAGCTGAGTGGTACAGCACAGCCTATTGAGAAGGGGGGGTGGCACACAGGGTTAGTTGGGTTGGAGAAATGAAAGGAAGGAAGGGAGAGAGAGAGAACTGAGAAAAACAAATGGTATGGAAGGAGCCTGCCAGTGGGGTCAGCATGGAATCGGGGAGGCTGTGTGCTGGTGGCTGTCTAGCCAAGCGGTGTGGCACAGCCCATCAAGAAGGGGCAGGGACTCCTCGTGGGGCTAGCTGGGCAAGAGAAAGGAAAGAAGGAAGAGAGAGAGAAGAAACCAAAAAGAAAAAGAAAAAAAATCGTGCTGAAGGAGACTGCCAATGGGGGGCTGCGTGGACCCGGGGAGGCCATATGCCAGTGGCTCTCTAGTTGAGTGGTGTGGCACAGCCCATCAAGAAGGGGTGGGCATGGCACATGGGGCTAGCTGGGCAGCACAAAGAAAAGGAAGGGAGAGAGAGAAGAAATTGAAAAGAAAAAAATGGTGCTGAGGGAGCCTGCTGGTGGGGTGGTGCAGCCCGGGGAGGCCGTGTGCCAGTGGCTCTCTAGCTGAGTTGTATGGCACAGTCTGTCAAGAAGGGGTGGAGATGGCACATGGGGCAGGCTGGGTGGGAGAAAGGAAAGAAGGAAGGGAGAGAGAGTAAAGAAACCAAAAAAAAAAAAAATGGTGCTGAGGGAGCCTGCTGGTGGGGTGGCACAGACCTGAGGAGGCCATGTGCTGGTAGCTCTCTAGCTGAGCAGTGTGGCACAGCCTGTCAAGAAGGGGCAGGGACAGCACACGGGGCTAGCTGGGCAGGAGAAAGGAAAGGAAGAAAGGGAGAGAGAGATAGGAGCAAAAAAAAAAAGCCAAAAAAACAACAAAAACTAATGGTGCTGAAGGAGCTGGCCAGTAGGGCAGAGCAGACCTGAGTGGCAGTGAGCTGGTCTCTCTCCAGCCGAGTGACCATGGCCCATTGGAAAGCTGCGAGGCCGCATAGAGGGAAGAAGGGTGGGAGTTGGGAAAGCGTGTATTGCCAGTTATGGGGTGCTCTGTCTCCTGTTGGGAGCTCTGTGAAGTTGCCTTCCTGTACTCCCTGTCTGCTGTTCTTGGTGGCTGAAGTCCAAGATGGAGAATCCATGCCATGTTAGCTAATAGGTGACCTCCACTCCATAGCTCTCCTCATTCTCTGTTGTCTGTCAGTTTCTTATTCCATTTGGTGCTTGATTGAGTTCTTTATTGCTTCATTTAACGCTTAGGGTTCCAGGACTGACATTTGTATCTGTTTCACTTAGTTTTTTGGGTCTTTGCTTTAGAAGGATGGCACGGAGCTTCTGTCTATAGTGCCATGTTGGCTCCACCCTCTGAATTTCATTGTCTTGAAAACTATTTTTTCTTATGTATGTTCCAATTTTTTTTGTTGTTGTAGTTTCAGGCAAGAAAGCAAATCTGGTCCCTGTTAATCCATAGTGATCAAATATATTATTTTTGTTTATATTATTCTTATTGTTTTTGTCAGTATTTTATGTTCCACTTTTTCTCAAAAGTCAGAATTTTGGTTCATAGCATAGAATAAGGAACTAAAAAGAGCTTAGAAGTTCTGTAAAAGTGAATGGGGGCTTGCTTACTGGTGAGTTTAGGGAGGGTTTTCTTTGATTAGACTGAGATCTGGCCATTATGTTACTGGATGCCCAAATGCCAGAACTCAGGAAACTTCACTCTAGAATAGTTTTATTTCCTTTGATGAGAACAACTTCCTATTTCTGCTAGACTCACATCCGGAGGCAGCACTTGTCTTTTAGAAGAGTAGCAGTGAAAGGGATATTTACTCTTCAGTATTCAGACTTTCAATCAATTTCCTATTTTCAGCTCAATGTTTCTGTCTAATAATACTCTCTTATCTAGTAGGAAAGGTAGCTATAAGCATTGTAGGGCTCCAAAGAGACTGACGACTTAAAAAAAACACGAGATGGGGTAGAAAACGTGTTTTCCTCCCAGAAGAATGGAAGGCTCTTACCTACAGGTACTGCAATAACTTCGTCAGGTATAGAGGTGAATATGGGAACTCCAGGATATTTTCTGCTTTTGAACGGCATTGTAAGATTATTGTTGGTTACAGGAGGGGTTGTGAAAGGAGAGAAATGAGAAGTTGTTTACAAATTTCTAAAAAAGAATGAAAAAAGAGACAGAGTACACTCACACAAATGCATTTCCTATTGTGTAAAGAAAAATATAAGCATGACCTGTAAAGCACAGAAAGTGTACCTTTTAAAGGATGGCAGATCTGTTATGTGGAAATGTAGATGAGTGAATTATAATCATAATGCACTTGTTGGAGTTACTGAATGTCAAGCATTGTGCTTTGAATATAACAAAGAATTTAATTTCCTCAGCAACCCAAACAATATGCCTATCTTTTAATGTAACATAAAACATTTATAATTCTGATATTGTCTTTGTCTTCAGTATAGTGGGATTCAACTAATTTTACAAATTAAAATAGATTGAGAGATTAACCAAATACAACATAAACTCCTTTAAGATACACTTAGCAGACTCATTCCATAGACTGAGGGCCTGGGGCAAAATAAAGCCGAGAAATTGTAAAAGTAGGTTACTTCTAGCCGTTGATTCCTATAGTCTAATGTAACTATGTTACAAGCCTTTACATTCATAAGTTTGACACATTAAATCAAGGCATTGCTCTCTGAAGGTCAATTTTCAAGTAATGGCTGAAAACCTTCAAGAAGTTATAAACATCACTTAATACGGAAAACTATCACCTATCACACTGTCATGGCAAACTTCATGAAAGTTTGGCTGATGATGTGGATTGGAATGCTTTGGAGTCTGACCTCTTGAAGTTCATCCTAGCACAATTGCCTTATAATGTCAAGATAGCTGATTTTCTATTCTGCATTTGATGTTAATTTTCCCATTTTCAAAGCATTCTTTTCATTTTAATTCATAAAGAATACATTGTTAAATATTTCATGTAAGAACCTGAATGTTACCTTGTAAAAGTATAGGTTAATGTTAAGAGTGATCTCTTTTGTTACGTTTGAATAGAATATTCAAAATATTCAATTTGAGTACAATTTGTATAACTTTAGTTCTTTGAATAATTCAGATGCATTCATTTACTCTTGATTAGTGAATCAAGATCTGAAAAAAGAATATATTTTTATGACATGTGGCATTAATAATTTATTACTTCACTCACAAATCTCTCTTTAGGGAAAGCAGTAGGAAATTTTCAGGGAAAGTAATTCTCAAAATCATAGCCATACTAATGCCAGGTACCACAGCATGATACGAAGAGCAATCCTGGTGGATCTGGCAAGAGAAGTTAGTGTCCTGTAAGTACAGCCATATAAAATACATTTTTCTTCCATGAATATAGAATAAAATCTTTTTCCTGGGATTATCCAGGTAACTGTGTCTGGGTAAAATGTCCTCTAGATTAAGCTTCATTCTCATGCCTCTCAGAGGCATTCTAATCTATGCCCTTCTATTTTTTTTCTTTTTTTCTTTTTTTTATTGTAATTCAGGTGAAGGCTTACAGAGCAAATAGTTTCTCATGAAACAGAAGTACACATGTTGTTTTATGACACTGGTTAACAACCCCACAACATATCAACCCTCTAACTTCTCAACCTCTTTTTTGTTTTTTTTTTTGGTGAAAATGCACATTGCCAAAGATACATTTCAAAAATTTCTACATGCACAGTTCAGTGACATTGACTACGCTCTTCGAATTGTGCTATTATTCTCACTTAACATGAAGGCTTACAGAACAAAATAGTTTCACATTTAACAGTTACTACAAATGTTGCCCTATGACAATGGTTAACAATCTCACAACACATCAACAATATCCTTACTCAACCTTGGGTTC
>NW_004443987.1:12349963-12371336 GCF_000243295.1 Trichechus manatus latirostris
GCTCGTCTGTGGGCAGAATACTTTTCACCTCCTTCTTCAGCTGGCAGGGTCAGTCACTCAGATATGGTACAGCAGGGCAGGTCTAGCTGAAGAGGTGTTACTCTGACGGGTTGTTTGTGGCACTTACTACAGCTAGCAGAGTGGATTGGTAATCAGTGCAGGGCAAGTTCCAGTAGGCTGTGCCTGTGCTGCTTGGTGGTGTGATGTCAAGCACACAGTGCAGGTAGGCAGGATGCAGTGGGGAGACTGTTATGTGTGGAGCTAAGATGGATATGGGAGAGAGGAGAGAGGAACAGGAGCCAAAAACATGCAAAGAAACAAAAAAGAATGCTAGGGGAGCTTGCCTTTGGAGTGGAGTGATGAGAGACTATAAAATGGAGAAAAATAGAAAGGGGAGGAGGAAGAAAAGAAAAGAATGAATAAATAAGAATCAGAAAGGTTAAAGAACCACAAAGTTCCCAGGGATCTCACTGGTGCAGCTATGAGGTCTTGGGAAGTCACTCTCAGGTGTTGCAGTATAGCCTGGCTAGAAGGCGTAGAGGTATACAACGCCAGGTATTCAGGGAACAGAAAGAGAAGGAAGATATAGAGAGACGAGAAACTGAGCAAAGAAGAAAGACAAAAAGGGAAAAAGAGGAAAAATAAAACAAAACTAATTAAAAAAAGAAGAAACAAGAAAGGCCCCCAAAGAAACTTAAAAAAAAAAAAACAACGTAAAAAGAAATGCTCTCAGGGATCTCTCTGCATGTCTGTGAAAGCCAAAGGAGAGTCTCCCTGGCACGCAGCTCTGCCTGGCCAGAAAGGGCTCCCAACTCAAGAAAAGGAAAAGAAAACAAACAAACAATTCAAAACAAAAAAATGAACAAGAGCCCCGGGATCCCACCATCACAGCAGCCCAGACCGGGAAGCAGCTCCACACTCGAACGGAGCTCCGCAGCCCCTCAGGAAGAAGCAAAGATGGTGCACGGAGCCAGGTACTTGAGTGAAGGGAGGGGGAGGTGGCGAGAGGCAAGTAAGAGATCAAAAGAAGCAGAAAAAGAAAGCAACACTAGCAGCCAACAAATGGCACTCAGAGAGCCAGTTAGTGCGGGCTGGTGTTTCTGGACAAGAGACTGTGTCCATGGGAAGCAGAGGGGGCCAAGTGTGGGTGAAGAAGGGTAGAGAGTGAGAAAGCGTATATCACAAATTTCCGGAGCTCTGCAGCCCCTCAAGAAGAAGCAAAGACGGCGCACGGAGTGAGGTACTCGAGTGAAAGGAGGGGGAGGTGGGGAGAGGCAAGGAAGAAATAAAAAGAAGCGGAAAAAAGCAACACCAGGAGCCAACAAATGGCACTCAGACAGCCACTCGTTTGGGTGCATGGAATCCAAGCAGCTGCTGTTTCCCAGTCAAGAGACTGTGGCTGCGGGAAGCAGAGGAGGCCGAGTCGGGGTGAAGAAGGTTGGGGGGTAGGAAAGCATATATCGCCAGTTACTGGTTGTTTTGTCTCCTGCTGGAAGCTCCCTGAGTCTGCTTTCTCGTACCCCGTTTGCTGGTCTCTGATAGGAGTCCAAGATGGCGGATCCATGCTGCGTTAGCTGGTAGGGGACCTCTGCATGAATCTCCCCTCGCTCTCCGTTCTCTGTCAGTTTTCTCACTCCATTTGGTGCTTGGCTGAGTTCTTTATCTCTTCATTTGATGTTTTAGGGTTTCAGGATTGTTATATTCTCTGTTCAGCTTAGTTTTTCGGATCTTTGCTGTGGAGGGACAGTGTGGTGCTTCTGCCTAGAGCGCCATTTTGCTGGAACTCCCCCTTCTAGTCTTTTTAACATGGTTGTACTTTTATGACTGACCAGGCACATGAAATGGAAAAGAGCTAATTTAGTGTTCTTAGGTACCGACATAAACAGCCACAGGACCTCCACACTGAACAGATTATCTTGAATCCAGTCATTAAAACAGGAATTCTCAACCAGTCATATATGTCCTAAATCCTTTACAAGTGTGTTGCCAAATTTTTGTCAAAGTATAAATTTTATCTTTGTTATAATTGAAATTACACACTTTTATTGCAAAGCATGTCAGAAGAAATACTGAGTTGAGCAGTTGTGAGATGCAATGAAGAAGGAAGAGGCATAGCATAACATCAAGCTGCTGTCAAAGAAAAATCATGTGTTTAGTGAAATACTTGAGAAATTTGTCTCATAAGTATATAAGAGGGTAAGGTCAAGTCAGTAAAGAAGTGTAATAATTTTACTAAAGTGTACAGAAGACTGAATAGTATGATAAATGTCGATGATATTGCAGACCCTATAAGACACTATTATACTGTATTGTCGATTATTTAATAACTGTTGTTAGCTTGTTTAGTGGTTGTTTTGATACTTTTAATTTCTGTAAATGTGTCACCAAACAATTCTAACTTTTTAAAGGTATTCTGTGGAGTTTCCAGGTCAAAATAGCAGGCTGAACAAACATGATTGCATTCTTGCTCTCCTGAGCCAGTAGTGCCATAGAATTCATGATCCTCCTGAAAGTCTCTACCTATTCTTCAGTGAAGATATTTGCTATCCAGGGTTTGGATAGTTAGAGAAGGTTCTGATGCCAAAAGGAGGAGGACATTTCCATATGTGAGGATTTCCCTTAAAAATATCCCAATCTATGCCAAATCTACCACAAAGACACTTTATTCTAAAGTTACTAAAACTGAATCAATAATTTTTTTACAATTCTAACATATTTTTTCATTATGGTAAGATTCAAAATTGAACAAAAGTAAAGATAGTATTATAATAGAAAACACAGTCACATCATTAAGTCTAAAAAATAATCAACATCTATCCTATCTTGCTTCGTCTATACTTTCACCCATTCACCTGCTCTTCCTCCAATTTTGGGATTATTTTGAAGCAAGTCCCATACACATTATTTCATATTTCAGTGTATGTTTCTCAAAAATAAGGACTTTTTGAACACAACCACAATACAATCATCACACTTAAAATTAACACAATTCCATAATATCATCAAACATCCACTCAGCATTCAATCTCCCCCATAGTCCATAAATGTTATATACATTCTTTTAAAGGCTTTTTTTATCATTTAAGAGTTATAACTCTCTTGGGCTTACTTTTATGTTTACTTTTAGTACAAAAAATGTAACGTATTTACTTTCTCTCTTACTACACAGTTGGTTTAAATGACCTGTATGAAATATTTATCATAGTGGGGAAAGAAACAAACAATAAAACAAGCAAACAAAAACACCTTACTGACAGTGAACTGCCTAACAAGAAGAGAATGGTGGGTGGGGTCGGGGGAAGACTAAAGTGATATTTCTATAGTGTTGTTTTTCTGCTGTTATGATACAGACACAGCAGTGTCTATATCCAAATCAGCAGTAATTTAAATAATATTAGCCAAAGAAAGTAAATTTCCATTTGTTCTTTAATTCATTAACATTATCTTCCTTCCCCATTTCCCACAAATATCAGAATATAATTCTTATAAGTCTGAAATGAAAATGCTAGCAGTATTGGGGCCAATCTAACCTCTGAGATGTTTTGAACTAGCCCCAATCTTTCCAAGCTAGATTTGGTCTTCAACTTTTATTCTACCTACTTATATTCAATTATCTTGCCCTGTTTTTTCCTGCCCAGACTGAGAGCTAAGACTGTTGCCTTCAGTAAAGTGAATTTTAAGCACATATATCTATACTTGGAAAATGTAGAGAATTATTAGATTCTAAAAATTATGCACATAGAACATGTTTCTGAAAAGCTCGGCATGTTTTAGATCTCTTCATGTGAAGTATTTTCACCATCATTACCACCCTGCACACTCAACACAATGGCTTCTAATATACTTAATGAGTTTTTACTACAGTGATTACTCCATTTCAGAAATTCTGATATTTTTGTAAAAACAATTCTAACATTTCATCCTTTTTTGATGAGTTTATATCCTTGGTTGGTTTTCATCCTCTGAATCCCTTCACATGACACCAGCATAAAGATTCACTTAATATTCAGATCTCTTCTATAATATTTAGCCTCCCATACAAACATAAATTACTGGGAAACCAACCGAGCATTATTGCTTGTGTTTTATTTCTCTCTCCAATGATAAAAATCCAAACCAAATCCACTGCCTTTGAGTCAATTCTTACTCATAGCAACCCTATACCTATCAAGACCCAATTATTTTCTGGGTCTTGACCCAAATAAATCAAGACCAAAATAATTTTTTCGTTGATACCACATGTTTTCATCAATGGAAACATGCTGAATCATTGAGTGTTATTAAATTTTTGGTAGGTAGTATGGAGTTTTTTCTTGCCCCCTCCCACAAGCTTACCCTTAGAATCCAGAGGGACATATGTTGTCCCACTAATTTTGCCCCCAGCGTCCCCCTGACTTCACTGGAACATATTTGTTCCTCTAAAAAATATTGAAAATTTCTATTTTTCCTACCAAAAATGCACACACCTCAAACAACACCCTGTAGAAACAGTAATTTGCAGCATATGCTCGTTTTTCAGTTTCAAAAAGTCATAAACGTCCCTGCCTTGCAGCAGCATGCAGCATGCACTGTCACTAGGAAAGCAGCTTCCCAATGAACATGAGAGGCAGAAAATATTGGTAGGCAACCATATATCCCACCAGTCATGCAAAGGCTGTAGGAAAGAGTAGAACTGCCCCATAGAGTTTGCAAGGCTGTAAATCTTTGCCAAAGCAGACTGCTTCATCTTTCTCTTGTGGAGTGGCTGGTGGGTTTGCACTGCTGACCTTTCAGTTAGCAGCTGAGCACTTAACCACTGTGCCACTAGGGCTACCTCGTCAATGATAGCCATTAAAAAAAAATTAAAACCCTAAAACATCTCAAGGGAATTCCATAGACTGTTCCATATGCTTTTTCTTTTTAGTCCCGTCTTTTTGACCATGCCCATCTCCTTTCAAACTACACACTTTTCAGACCAGAAGAAAGAAACTAAAATAATTTTTTTGCTTCTGTGTGCTTCACTTACATTCTTCTGCATAGGTGTTTCTGCCATATTATCATCTCTATTCATATATACCATTGAGTCATAGATATATGACTCACCCACATAGGCATATGAGTCACCAACTCATAGTGACCCTATAGGACAGAGTAAAAATGCCCCACAAGGTTTCCAAGGCTGTAAATCTTTACAGAAGCAGACTGCCACATCTTTCTCCCACGGAGCAGCTGGTGGGTGTGAACCGCTAACATTTCAGTCAGCAGCCAAATACTTATAGTCAGGAAAAGTGTGTGTCAGGGTTACATCCTTTCACCATACCTATTCAATCTGTATGCTAAGCAAATAATCTGAGAAGATGGACTATATGAGGAAAAACGTGGCATCAGGATTGGAGGGAGACTCATTAACAGCCTGCATTATGCAGATGACACAACCTTGCTTGCTGAAAGTGAAGAGGACTTGAAGCACTTACTGATGAAGATTAAAGACCATAGACTTCAGTATAGATTACACCTCAATATAAAGGAAACAAAAATCTTCACAACTGGACCAATAAGCAACATCATGGTAAAGGGAGAAAAGATTGAAGTTGTCAAGGATTTCATTTTACTTGAATCCACAATCAACACCCATGGAAACAGCAGTCAAGAAATCAAATGTATTGCATTTGGCAAATCTGCTGCAAAAGACCTCTTTAAAGTGTTCAAAAGCAAAGACGTCACCTTGAAGACTAAGGTGCACCTGACCCAAGCCATGGTGTTTTCAATCACCTCATATGCATGTGAAAGCTGGGCAATGAATAAGGAAGACCATAGAAGAATTGATGCCTTTGAATTATGGCGTTGGTGAAGAATATTGAATATAACATGGACTGCCAAAAGAACGAACAAATCTGTGTTAGAAGAAGTGAAGCCAGAATGCTCCTTAGAAGAAAGCATGGCAAGACTTTGTCTCATATGCTTTGGACGTGTTATCAGGAGGGATCAGTCCCTGGAGAAGGTCATCATGCTTGGTAAAGTAGAAAAGTAGATAGTCAGTGAAAAAGAGAAAGATCCTCAAGGAGACTGTCTTAGTTATCTAGTGCTACTCTAACAGGAATACCACGAGTGGATGGCTTTCACAAAGAGAAATTTATTTTCTCACAGTCTAGTAGGCTAGAAGTCCAAACGCAGGGCATCAGCTCCAGGGGAAGGCTTTCTGTCTCTGTCTGCTCTGGAGGAAGGTCCTCATCATCATCAGTCTTCCCCCAGACTAGGAGCTTCTTTGCGCAGGAACCTTGGGTCCAAAGGACGCGCTCTGCCCCCGGTGCTTCTTTCTTGGTGGTATGAGGTCCCCCAATTCTCTGCTTTCTTCTCTTTCCTTTTATCTCTTGACAGATAAAAGGTGGTGCAGGCCACACCCTAGGAAAACTCCTTTACATTGGATCAGGGATGTGACCTGGGTAAGGGTGGTGTTACAATCCCACCCTAATCCTCTTTAACATAAAATTACAGTCACAAAATGGAGGACAATCACACAATACTGTGAATCATGGCCCAGCCAAATTGATACACATATTTTTGGGGGGACACAATTCAATCCGTGACAGACATAGATTGACACAGTGGCTGCAACAATAGGCTCAAGCATAATGTTTGTGAGGATGGCACAGTACCAGGCAGTGTTTTGTTCTATTGTACATAGGGTCACTATGAGTCAGACTCAATGGCACCTAACAACAACAACATTGATATATAAGGAAAAAAAGGTTCATAACAAATGTCTATAGCAGAAACAGGAAATAAACTGAAGTCTAATTCTAAGCTTTGTGTTCTTTATTAATAATATCCTCCCTCGCCTCTTCCTCTCTGCTACCCTAATGTAATAATGGCATAGGAGCAGTGGCTGACCTCCTCTAACTTCATAAGGGGGAAGGAGAATCAAGGTCAACAGCCAAAGGCTGATTCCTATGAGGCAGTGGTCAGATATGCCTCCTCTGTCTGCCATCTTTATCAATTCTGATACCAACCGTCCCTCCCAAGTCACTCTCTACTTCCCTGCTGAATGATAAATCATTGCAATGGCCACACAGAACTCACAGACCATACTCACAGTTATGGGGTTTATTGGTGAAGTAACAGGTTACAATTCAGGTTCAGGAACTCTCAGGATACAGTTCTTCCATCAGGAGAGCCTCTTTTCAGCTCTGCCCATGGGCACGACGCCTCTCTCTGGTCCCTTAGCTTCTGCCCTACTTGGCAAGTGTTACAAAGCTCTTTTAGCTCTGCCGATAAGAGCTCAGAGGCACCCTACTCTGCCAGCAAGCCTCCTGCCCAAAGGCACTCAGCTTTCTTGCTCCATGGGCCAGGAAGCCTACCACGCCATCTCCTGCTGGTCTCTCCTGCCACCATTTCTCTGCCACCACGTCTGGCTGTCTTCAGTGTTACAGCACTTTCTCTCTCTCTCTCAGTCTCCTGGTTCCAGGAGCTTCTCAGTGCAGGGATCCTGGGTCCAAAGGACATGCTCCGCTCTTGGCCCTTCTTTCTTGGTGGTAGTGAGATCCTCTCTCTGCTCTGGAATTGGCTCTTTTAAGCCTATTAGGATGGCAAAACTGACCAATCCCCTTGGTGGGCCACAATTACCTTATATGCACAGTCCCGCCCAATTACTTGGGTGGGAGTTACAAGACCATGGCGAGAAAAGCCAGACAAAAGTGACCCATTGCACCATACCTCCTCCCAAAAGACAGTGTGAAATTAGTTTAATTTGGAGGTTGCAGACTCTAAAAGGAGTATCACATTCAGAAGAGGTGCCTTACGCAAGACAAAACACCAAGTACAAGTTTTTAGTCTCAGTCTAACATTGCTTTTAATCTGAAACAGTTCTGATCCTTCTCAGCATCTAGGCTGGATGAGAAAAAGATCTAGCAAGACAAAAGGATAAATATTGGGGACATTGAGAATTATTTCACTTTTATGTAACTGTTTGCCCAAGCAGTCTATTCATTTTAGGCAGCCTCGGCTATGTACTCTTACTGGTCAAGTCTTGTTCATTGGTAACTTTTCCCCTTTTTAAGCTTGTATCCATATCGAGAACGTTTTTTCCCTGCCATTCCACTAAGCCACATACTATGTTTTCAAGGACTCCAGAAGGCTCAAATGCCAATGCATTCTTGTAAAAAATGGCATGGAGGCAAGTCTGACCTCCTCTAACTTCACAAGGGAGAAAGAGAATCGAGATCAACAGCCCAAAGTTGATTCCTATAAGGCGGGGATCAAACAAAGCCTCCTCTCTCTATGCCATCTTTCCCAACTCTGACACCAACTGTCCCTCGCACAGCACTCTCTACTTCTCTGCTGGGTTTGATAGTTCATTGCAACAGCCACACAGAACTCACAGACCATACACATGATTATGGAGTTTATTAGGGAAGTAATAGGTTACAATTCAGGCTCAGGAACACTCAAGGATACAGTTCTTCCATCAGGACAGCTTCTTCCTAGCCGTGCTCACAGGCATGTCTCTCCCTGGCCCTCAGCCTCTGCCCTAAGGTACTCAGCTTTCTCTCTCCATGGGCTGGGAAATCCACCACACCATCTCCTGCTTTCGGGTCTTTACTGTTGAGTCTCTCTTGCCACCGCTTCTCACCATCTTCAAGGTTACAGCTTGCTCTCTGTCTCCTGTGTTCAGGAGCTTCTTAGCACAGGAATCCCAGGTCCAAAGGACGTGCTGGCTCCTGGCTGTTCTTCCTTGGTGGTGCTAAGATTCTCTTCTCTGCTCTGGAATTGGCTATCTTTTAAGGCAAAACTGACTAATCCCCTTGGTGGGCCACAATTACCCTATCACACAGTCTTGCCCAAACACCTGGGTGGGAGTTACAAGACCATGGCTAGAAAGGCCATATTAAGTAATTCACTACACTACAATTCTTGTCCAAACCACCAAGACTTCTTGCCTGGATTATTAAAAAGCCTTTTATTGTTCTCCCTGCTTCCACACTTAGCCCTCTAGAGTCTGTTCTGTACACAACAGAGTGATAATGCATCAGGATTTGATTTTTTTCTTCATCTGTTTCCTATTTGCTGTTTTCCCACCTAGAGTGCAAATTCCTTACAGGCAGAGACTTCAGTTGAATTGTTCACTGCTGTATCCCCAACACCTGAAACAGTAATAGCTACCACATTGAATATTTACAGTACCTAGGCACTAATTAAGTCTCACAACAACTACATAAGCTAGAGACTGATATCCTTCCTTAATGCATCAGGATGAAGACATAGATAAGATAAATAACTTGCCTTCTTCACATTTTTTCATCTGAGAGACAGTATGTGGTGAGGACAGTATGTGGTGAGAACAGTATGGGATTTGGACAAAGGAAGACTTGGGCGTGAAAGTACCTTGAGTACTTATATGCGTGACCTTAGATGAGTGGTTTAAGCTCTGTGAACTGCCTCTCTCATAAAAGTGTCTTAAATATTAAATGAAATAATTTGTTTCAAGTATTGAATACTGTCAGGCATGTAGTAGGTTTTCGATAAATAATAGGTGTTATTTCTACATCTAGATGGTGCAAGGTACAAATCAATAGCTATTGCACAAAAGAATGGCATGCTACCATGGTTGAAGGAAAGAGGAGCAGGGACCAGATATAAAAGTAGATAAAGTGCATTACTGGAAGTAGAAGTAGCAGAAAAATGGAAAACACCTGGGTTGAAGCTGAGAAAGAAGATAAAATATAAGACAATTAACACAGATAATGTAGGAGTGAGGAGGGTGTATAAAACAGCATAAAATAGATAGTAAATACACAGGAGGCAGGATAATGGGGAAAGGAAAAAAGACAGTAAGGTAAATCAATAGCAGATAAAATCACAGCCATATGGGCAGAAAATTTCTGTAATAAGCAAGACAGAAATAAAGGGAAAGAGAGAAAAAGTCTTTCAAACTTCACCCCTCTGGGAAACCATGGACCTTTACTGCCACAAGAGTCTTCCATTTTGTAAAATGGCCTTTGCAAATGCAGGTGATCATGATGTAAGATCACAGGGCTGAAGGACTGTTGCCAAACCCGGTAAGGTGGGTCTTTGTCCAGTGCGCTCAGACCTGCCAATAATCTGGACACTGGCCTTTGAGAAAGTAACTTTATTGCAATGAGCAGAGCAAGAAGCTGGGAGGAAGTTCCTCAGATCTGACTCCCCGAGCTATGGGAAAGCAGGGTTTATATGTGATTTGAGCAGCAAGATGGCAGCCACGCAGGCATACTGGGGAGGGAAAATTCTAGAAGGTGGCCAGGAAACAGGCGGTGATGTGGTTCTTGCCGGACCTATCGCTTTGGAATAGGGTCTGGGTGATGATTTTCCTTCTGATTTGTTCCACCTGTTGCTGCATCCACTGCTGAGGTCAATTAATGGTCACAGCTGGCCCTTCTGTGCGTGTGGGGAGAGCCAAATCTGGCTTGAGGACTAATGGAAATTTACTGGCATTCTTAGGGTCAGGTTACAATCCCCCCTTGAGTTGTAGCAATTCCTTAATCTTAAGGAATAAGGGTCGGCGACTCCTCTGGCTACTTCCTGCTGACATGGGGTGGAGTTTTAGGGACCTAGGAAGAGACAAGGAATGATTAGCTCCTGGGGGTAGCAGGCAAAGAAGACTTAGAAGGTGGCTTAAGTCTTCCAGTGGCTTGCATTCCCACTCTGTTTGAGGGGTTGGCTGTCTTTGTAGTCCCAGGAATAGACTGCACTTTGGTGACCCATGCCTGTAGGGGAAGCCTTTAAAGGCACATCTGGATCTATGGGCACGTACTTTACCCTGGTGTAGCAGATCCAAGGCTTGACTCTGGCTACCTTTACTGAGGAGTGGTGACTAGAAGAATTTCATAAGGACCGGTCCACTTGGGTTGAAGCTGTCTGGGAGAATGATGGTCATCCCACTTCTTTATGAGATGAAGAGGGGTATCTGTGGGAAAGACATATGACTAGAAGCATACTAGTAGCTGAAGATTAGGAATTAAAGCAAGGCAAGTGGCAAGAGTTTTTGTTCTAGGGGCTTGTTTGGCCACCTGATCCTTTATGTAAGACTCTTCCTTCTGGTGCCCAGGGCAGTGTATAACTGCTGGCCATAGTACATTATTCAAACTCTAGTTGGCTTTTTTTCCTCCAACTGAGATGCTCTTTGCTGTCACGGGTCTGCCAGGATTTGGGGAAAGGTAAGGTTGGTGACTGTCCCACCAGGCCCTGAAGCTGTGTGCCTCCTTCGCCTGTGTTTGGCAGCTCTCCACCCTGTCAACGAAGCCGGCCGAGGTCTGGGAATGCAGACTTGTCCCTGCTTAGGGTGGCTGGAGGGTCCCCTGTGTGCCTGGGACAGCAGCAGAGACCATGTTCTCCAGCTTTCTGGTCTGTTGTGCGTGAAGGAATAGGTTGCACCCATGTCCACTAAGAATTCTGTTCTCCCACTGTTATTGCAACCCGGGGCACCATGTGGTTTGCAGGGGAGTCCCTGGGCCCTGTCAGTCTGAGTCATCGGCTGACAGCTGTGGGAGCTGTGTTATGGGTTTCCTGCTTGGACTGGGTTGGCTGCCAGGGGCACTCTCGTTTCCAGTGGCCTTCTTATTTGCAGTAGGCACACTGTCTGCGGTCTAGCTTTAGGGGGCCTTAGGTTGGCCACCAGCCATTTTGGGGCCCACAAGGACTTACCCTGCAGGAGGTCTGCCTGGGTGGTGGGTTACCTCTGAGAGCTGCTGCCAGGAGCGCAGCCTGTTGTTTCATTTTTTTCTTTTTCTTTTTTTCTTGTACACAGTCCCAGTTATTGAAGACCTTAAAGGCAACCTCAACAAGTTGTGAAGTATTCATTCCTAGACCTCCTTCTAACTTTTGAAGTTTCCGCCTGATGTTGGGGGTGCTCTGGCTGATGAAAGTCGTATTTATTAACCTAGCATTCTCTGGGTCCTTATCAGTAAACTGCCAATATGCTTTGTACACCCGTTCTAGGAAGCTGGAAGGATTCTCCTTGGAGCCTTTGGGCACATCCTGAATTTTTCTAAGGCTCTTCTGTTTTGGGGCCCTTTGCTGTAAACCAACTATCAAACAGTTTTTATAATGTTCTAGCTGTCCTACCCCCAGCTGATATCTGTGGCAGGTTCAGCCTGGGCTGCCAAGAGTCTAATACCATTCCGAGGGTTGAGGTTATGCAACCTGTTGGACTCTTGGCGTGCCTTTTCTAAAACCATCCTCCAGTCCTCTGGAGTTAGAAGAATATTCCAATTATATGGGTCAGAGGTGGAGAATGGTGTATGGACCCAGATAAACCCTCTAGGCTGACCATTGTGATCCAGTCCAGCAGGCATTTGTCTCAGCGTAAATTGCCCTGAGGAGACGGGTGGATACCTGGCCAAATTGCATCCCACTACAGGTGTGCCCTGGGGAGACTACACCCTGGGCAGGACCGGGAGGTTCTGACTCATGAGGGGCTAGCAAGCAATTCGCCAGAGAGGCGGCGGAGGGTTCCGCCAAAAGGGTAGTGGCTGCCATCGGTAAGGCAGCGCAGTGAGGGCCGCCGGTGTTGGGGCTGTTAGGGCCGGTGCCGGGCCAGGAATCAGTCCCACAACCCCAGATGGATAAGGAAGAGGGGGCACAGGCGGAGATAAATGCAAATCTGGGGTGGGGCTCAGGTTTTCGACCTAAGCAGCCACTGTATACATAGGGCTACTGGCTTGAAACAAAAAGCCTGTTTCTTCCAGGCAAATCCTAGTTCCCCTCTTAGCATATCCAATTAAGCATTGGCTGAAGGCAGAGTTACATGCTCTCTGTAATCTGTAATACCCAATATTCATCTCTAACATAAATTTAGGTCTGCTTTACAACATTAGGTGGGAGAACATTCAATATCCATAGTACATTCAGACAAACGCATAATCGTAAACACATAACCCTTTTTAAAACATTCCAGATTTATCTTCTCTTCTCCACACCTTGACTATCTTCCCATTTGTATGCATATGACCTTGGGCCTCTGCTGGGTGGAACCAGAAGACCTTGGTCCCCTATCAATCATCCCATTTATCTGGCCTGGCTTTTGCCCCAGGCCTCTCCAGGTGGGGCATTTCTTCCCTTCCTTTTGCCCCTGCACCATTAGCTTATACTGTTTTTGTAGGTTTTTTTTTTTTTTTTTTTTTTTTCTTTAGATGAAAGTTTACAGAACAAATAGATTCTCACTAAACAGTCAGCACACATATTGTTTTATGACATTGGTTAACAACTGCAGGACAGGTCAACACTCTCCTTCTCGAACTTGGAGGACCTTTTTTTTGGTGACAATATACATAGCCAGAGTTACAAAATTTCAAAAGTTTCTACATGTACAATTCAGTGACATCGATTACATTCTTCCAGTTGTGCTGCTATTCTCACTATCCTTTTCCAAATTATTCCATCACCATTATCTTCAACTCACTGCCCCCTAGGCTTCCCATCAAACCTTTTGAGTAGCTGTTGTCAATTTGATCTCACATAGATAATTCTTTTTTTTTTTTTTTTTTTTTGTACCTTAGATGAAGGTTTGCTGAACAAATAGTTTCTCATAAACAGTTAGTACACGTATTGCCCTATGACAATGGTTAACAACCCCACATGTCAACACTGTCCCCTTCTCAACCTTGGGTTCCCTATCACCAGCTTTCCTGTCCCCTCCTGCCTTCTAGTCCTTGTCCCTGGACTGCTGTGCCTCCTTAGTCCCATTTTGTTTTATGAGGCTGTCCAATCCATGGCTGAATGGTGCACTTTGGGAGTGACTTCACCACTGAACTAAAAGGGTATACAGGGCCATACTCTCTGGGTGTCTCCAATCTGTCAGGCCAGTAAATCTGGTCTTTTTTTTTTGTGAGTTAGAATTTTGTTCTACATCCTTTTCCAGCTCAGTCCAGGACCCTCTATTGTGATCCCAGGCAGAGCAGTCAGTGGTGGTAGCCGGGCACCATCTAGCTGTACTGGACTCAGTCTGGTGGAGGCCGTGGTAGCTGTGTTCCACTACTCCTTTGGTCTAATCTTTTCCTTGTATCTTGTTCTCTTCATTCTCCCTTGCTCCTGAAGGAATGAGACCTGTGGAGGATCTTAGATGGCTGTTCACAGGCTTTTAAGACCCCAGATGCTACTCACCAAGGTAGAATGTAGAACAGTCTTTATAAACTGTGTTATGCCAGTTGAGCTAGATGTTCCCCAGGATTATGATCTCCACAGCCTTCCGCCCAGCAATTCAGTCCCTTAGGGAGTTTAGAAGTGTCTATGGAGCTTCCATGACCTTTCCTTGTACAAGTTGTGCTGGCTTCCCCAGTATTGTGTACTGTCTTACCCTTCACCCAAGATGCCACTTATCTATTCTCTATTTAGTCTCCCGCACCCCTCCCATCCCTCGTAACCAACAAAGATTGTTTCTTTTTGTGTTTAAACTTTCACATGAGTTTTTACAGTAGAGGTCTCATACAATATTTGTCCTTTTGTTATTGACTTATTTCACTCAGCGTAATGTCCTCCAGTTTCATCCATGTTGTGAGATGCTTCACAGATTCATCATTGTTCTTTATCTTCGCGTAATACTCCAACGTGTGTATGTACCATAGTTTGTTTTTTTTTATCCATTCATCTGTTGATGGGCATCTAGGTTATTTCCATCTTTTTGCTATTGTGAGCAGTGCTGCAATGAATATGGGTGTGCATATGTCTACTCGTGTGATGGCTCTTATTTCTCTAAGATCTATTCCTGGGAGTGGGATTGCATTTTGTAGTGTTTTTTTGTTTTTGTTTTGTTTTGTTTTGTTTTTTTTGTGGTACTGACGTTTTCTTTGTTCCTCTTACTCTCCTGTGCTGAGTACCTTTTGTTTGTGGATTTTTTTTCATTTCTTTTGTTTTTGTAGGTTTTGTTTTTACTGAGACTTTATGTGTTTCTTCTTTATTTTGATGAGTAGGTTTGTTAACTTTCTTTTTGATTACCTTGAAATTTACCCTTATCTTCCTAGATTTGAACCAGTCTATTGTTACTTGGTATCACCTTGTCTTCCTCTCCATTAGAGTGTTCTATACCTACACAGTTTATTCCCTCTTTTATTGTTCTGATACTCTTGTCATTGTCAGATTAACCTCTCTGGTTCCCTGTTGTAATTCTGTTGGTTTTGCATCATCCTTAAGAGTTCATTTCCTAGGTTAGTATCTGGCTAGTACAATCCTGTGTCCTATATTCAGCCTGTGGTCTGACGTTGTTTGTTCTCAAATTGAAGGACCCCCTTAAATAAGTCTTGTAAGTTTGGTTTGATTTTTACATAGTCCCCTAATTTTGGTTTATCTGGAAATGACCTGATTTCACCATCATATGGGAACTAGAGTTTTGCAGGATGTATTATTCTTGGATGCCAATTTTTTTCTTTCAAGGTTTTATATATGTCATCCCATTGCCTTCTTGCCTGCATGGTTCCTGCCAAATAATCCGAGCTTAGTCTTATTGTTTCTCCTCTGTATGTGACTTTTTGTTTTTCTCGAGCTGTTCTAAGGATTTTTTGTTTGTCTTTGGTTTTAGTGAGGGTGATTATGATATGCCTTGGTGATTTTCTTTTGGGGTCTATCCTATATGGGGTTCTTTGAGCTTCTTGAATTGTCAGCTTCTCATCTTTCACAATACTGGGGAAGTTTTCTGTCAGCAATTCTTCAATGATCCTCTCTGTGTTTTCTGTTTTCTCCCCCTGTTCTGGAACTCCGATCACTCATAGATTTTTGCTTTTGATTGTATCCCACATAATTCTCAGGATTTCTTCATTTTTCTTCATTCTTTTTTCTGATTTTTCCCCAAACAGTGTTGTTTTCAAGTGTTTGTCTTTAATTTCGCTGACCCTATCTTCCATCATTTCAAAGCTGCTCCTCAGCCCTTCTATGACACTGTCCATTTCTGAAATCTTGTTGTTTATCTATTAGATTTCTAATTGTTGTTTTTGTATGATTTCTAGTTGTGAATTTATTTTAGCATTTTGTTCCTGTATTATTTTCTTGAATTCTTCCATTTTTTGTCTGTATTTTCCAAGAATTTGTATGCCTTTTCCATGAATTTGTCTATTTTTTCCTCATTTTTGTCTGCTTTTTGCTGCAAGTCTTGGGTAATTCTGAATATTAGAGATTTGAATTCCCTATCAGTTAGGTCTAGTGCCTTTTCTTCTACTGGAAGGTCATCTGGTGTTTTATTTTGGATGCCTACTAGAACCATCCTGTCCTGTTTTTGTAAATGTTTTGATATTGTCTGCTGTCTTCAGGGCATTCAGTGGTTATTTTCCTCATTTATTGATTGTACATTTGTTTGTTTTCACCCTGCTCTTGTTTTATTTTGTTATGTCTGAGTAGGCGGGCTGTGCATTCTTTGTTGTTTGCTTATCTGTGGGCATGATACTTTTCACCTCCTTCTTCAATGGGCAGGGTCAGTCACTCAAGTATGGTACATCAGGGCAGGTCCAGCTGAAAGGGAGTTGCTTGGATGGGTTGTTTGTGGCACGTACCAGGGCTGACAGTTGGGACTGGGAATCAGTGCCGGGCAGGTTCCAGTAGGCCATGCCTGTGCTTCTTGGGAGTGTGATGTTCAGTGCACAGTGCAAGTAGGCAGGAAGGAGGGGGTAGACTGTGATGTGTGGAGCTAAGATGGGTATGGGAAAGAGAAGGGATAGGAGAGAGGAACAGGTGCCAAAAACATACACACAAACAAAAAAGAGTGCTAAGGGAGCTTGCTATAGGAGTGGAGAGAAGAGAGACTGAGAAATGAGGAAAAACAAAAATAAAAAAATGAAAAAGGGTAAAAGAAAAAAATGAATAAATCGAGAAACTGGAAATGAAAGAAAGAGAATAAAAGAGAGAAGAAAACAAAACAAAGTAACAAAAAAATCTCAAAAGCAAAAACAAAAAAAGAAAAAGAAGAACAAGAAAAAGGAAATGCCCCCAGGGATGTCCCCGTGCATCTGCACAGAGTAAGGGAGTAGCTCCCAAGCCGTGTGGTACTGCCCAGCTAGAAGGGGCTCCCAAGCCAAGAAAAGAAAAAGAAAACAAACGAACAAATCAAAACAGAACAAATCAGAGCAAACAAACAGACAAACAAAAAAGCCTCAGGGGTCCCACCAGCGTGGCGGCATGGGCCAGGAAGCAGTTTCACAGTCAAGTGGTGTTTTGCAGCCTTTCAGGAAGAATTAAAGATGGTGCACGGAGCCAGGTATTTGAGAGAAAGGAGGGGGAGGTGGTGAGAGTTAAGGAAGAAGTCTAAAGAAGAGTAAAAAGGCAACATTAGCAGCCAACAAAAGGCACTCAGGGAGCCGGCCAGTGCGGGCGAGTGGAATCCAAGCAACACCAGGGTGAAGCTGGTGCTTCCCTGCCAAGAGACTGTGACTGAGGAAGCAGAGGAAGCTAAGTGAGGGTGAAGAAGGGTGGGGGGTAGGAAAGCCTATATCAATGGTTACCGGTTGTTCTGTCTCCCTTTGGAAGTTCCATGAAGCTGCTTTCTCATACCCCCATTCGTTGATCTCCCATAGGAGTCCAGGATGGTGAATCCGTGCTGCGGTAGCTGATAGGGGACCTCTGCATGTATATCTCCTTGCTCTCTGTTCTCGGTCAGTTTCTTATTCCATTCAGTGCTTGGCTGAGTTCTTTATCTCTTCATATGATGCTTAGGGTTTCAGGATTGATGTGTGACTCTGTTTGACTTAGTTTTTTGGATCTTTGCTGCGGAGGGACTGTGTGGTGCTTCTGACTATAGAGCTATGTTGCCCAGAAGTCTGTTTTTGTAGGTTTTCATTTTGCCAGAGAGATATAAAGTTTGTACATAGGGGATTTCATCCCATTTTCCCTCTTTTTTGCAAAACAGATCTAACTGTAAGATGGTAGCATAGTTAAATGACCCCAAACGGTAATTAGAATCTACATGAAAAACACAGAACACTACCAGTAAAGGTACACTAGGTTGGTTTCTCATATTTCACTCAGAACCTGAACCAGAACCCGAACCTGACCAAGATCAACCAGAAACTAGGCTGCCCGTTCTCTTCTGTTGGCCAGGGGGAGTGGTGGGGCAAGTAATGAGGTTGTCTTAGTAGGGCTTCAATCCCCCCTAATGAGGATGTCTTAGTCCTATATTCAATCCTCCAGATACCTCCCCACCTGAAAACCAGAACCGGAACCAGGACCATGGTCAACCAGAAGCTAGGGTGCTCATTCTCTGCTGTTGGCTAGGGGGCGTGTCAGAGAAAGTAATGAGGATGTCTTAGCAGGGATCAATTCCCCTTAATGGGGATGTCTCGGTCCTACTTTTAACCCTCCAGATACCTCCCTATCTCCAATCCCAAGCACTTACACTTAACAAGTGAAATTTTGAGGGTCCTTACCTAGTCAAGTCCATACCTGACTGTCATGGATTGAAATGTGTCCCCAAAAAATATGTGTCAACTTGGTTAGGCCATGATTCCCAGTATTGTGTGGTTGTCCTCCATTTTGTGATTGTAATTTTATTTTAAAGAGGATTAGAGTGGGATTGTAACACCTTTACTAAGGTCACATACCTGATCCAATGTAAAGGGAGTTTCCCTGGGGTGTGGCCTGCACCACCTTTTATCTTACAAGAGATAAATGGAAATGGAAGCAAGCAGAGAGTGTTGGTCCTCATACCACCAAGAAAGGAGCACCTGAGCACAGTGCGTCCTTTGGACCTGGGGTTCCTGTATGGAGAAGCTCCTAGTCCAGGTGAAGATTGATGAGAAGGCTCCTTCCTCCACAGCCAACAGAGAGAGAAAGACTTCCCCTGGAGCTGACACCCTGAATTTGCACTTCTGACCTACTAGACTGTGAGAAAATAAATTTCTCTTTGTTAAAGCCATCCACTTGTGGTATTTCTGTTATAGTAGCTCTAGATAACTAAGACGCTGAGTTAGTTTCTAATTCTCAAAGTAAAAGCTCCTTGGACTGGTCGCCTCCTTGGTCGCAGTTAGGAGACCCAGCTGATCCTCCCGAACAAGAGGCTTGGTAGGCGCTGAGAGTCAGTGGAGGTTCTGCTCACTGTTGAGGTGGTACTGGGTTCTGGACAGGGGGTCTGTGCTACCCTCTGGCCCCACGTTGGGAGCCAAAATTTTTGCCAAACCCAGGAAGGTATGTCCTTGTCTGGCACGCTCAGACCTGCCAATAATCTGGATACTGGCCTTTGAGAGAGAGAAAGTAACTTTATTGCAATGCTTGAGCAAGGAGCTTGGAGGAGTTCCTCAGATCCGACTCCCTCAGCTATGGGGAAACAGAGCTTATACATGATTTGGGCAGCAAGTTGGCGGCTGCACAGGCGTACTGGGGAGGGAAAATTTTAGAAGGTGGCCAGGAAACAGGAGGTGATGTGGTTCTTGCCGGACCTGTCACTTTGGAATAGGGTCTGGGTGATGATTTTCCTTCTGATTTGTTCCATCTGTTGCTGCATCATCTGTTGGGGGCAATTAACAGTCACAGCTGGCCCTTCTGTGCACATGGGGTGGGCCAAATCTGGCTTAAGGACTAATGGAAATTTACTGGCATTTGTAGGGTCAGGTTACAGGATGAGCAGGAGGCTGCCACTATTCAGAATCTAGGCAGCAACTCCATCCTACAGAGGCAAAGCCACCTTACTGGAAAATAAAAAGATAAACTCACCAATTTAGAAAAGGAATAATAAAGCACCACAATAAAAATCAAAGACATAAGGGTGGGAGACAGAACTTGGAGAAAGAGAAAAAATAACAAGAAGTAATATAGACGGTGAAATTAATAGCGAGAGAGAATTGAACAGCTAAAAATATGGAAAGAATGAATCTTAGTACCAAATGGCAGCATTAATAACAAATCAAAAATTGATAAAAAAAATATTCAGCACTCCACTACAAAATTAAATTGTACTCTTTTTTCCATATACTCCTGAGGTATTTGTTCATGTATATGCATAATATAGATACATATCCAGAGAATAAATATATTAAATTTTTCTTATTTTACATACTATGAGTATGTTTTCTAGAAAAAACCGCTATATAGCCTTCATAATTATCTACTTAAATAAATGTCATCTTGTATCTGAGTGTCCAGATGCTTCGATAATTCTCTTACTGATCACCCATCCCGTCTAACCACCACTACTGATTCGGCTTGGTTTTTTAAAAAGCATGGTAATCCTTGCAGTTTTCTACACATATTAGATAAAATTAAGTACAAAAAATACACATTATTTTCTGCTATCAATCTCTAATCTTCTTCCCTAAGGATCCACCTAATAAGAGTAAACCACCATTAACATGTGAAGCTAAGGTAAGTTTCTAGTACAGGTGCAGATCTTCATTTTGTGTTCAACGCCAGATATTGCCTGCCCGGTGAGTTCTGTAATGTCTCCTTGCTTCAGAATTTTATGGATGAATTCTTAATTTTCTTACTTAAGTAATTGCTGAACATTTGGGCTTTAAATATTGAGTCTTTTAATTTTTCTTCTCTCCTCTCTTTTCTCTCTTATTCACCCATTAATCCATATTACTCATTCGATTATCCCTCTGCATTTACCTCAGGCACACCTTCTAGATAACCAATCTTCACAGTCTGTTTTGGATCCCCCCATACCTTTCTCCATGTTCATATTTATCATAAATAACAAACCATGTGTTTATGCATACATGCGCATTTTTAAATAAAATAGAATTTTACTGTATGTACTTCTCTGCATCTTTCTTTTCTCAGTCGAAAGTACATTGTGGAAATTACGCCAAATCAGCTTGTAAAGCTCTAACTTATTTTTAAAATGGTTGCATAATATTCAATTGTGTGATCAGAATTCACATTGTTTCCAATGTTTTGCCAATACAAAGAATGGTGTAATATATTCGTATGTAAATTTATTTCTATTGGATAGATTCACAGATGTAGGACTGCTAAGAGAAAAAATAGAGACTGACCAAGAGAGTGAGAGAAGAGGAGAGAGAGAAGAGTATATTTATATTTATTTTTATAGCTGCTGCCAGATTATTTTTCAAAAAAGATTATAATAGTTCACAAATCCACTGGCAATAAACAAGAGTACCATTTTTCACAGGTCTTTTCCAGGAATGTTTTTATAATCTTTTAAAAATTTTGTCAATCTATTAGGCAAAAGCAACAGTTCATTATTCATTTGAATTTTCCTACTAGGGATATTAAACCTCAGTTCATATATTTATTGGCCATTTGGGCTTGTTCTTCTGTTAATTATGTACTCATACAATTTTCTCATTGTTTTCTATTTGTCTTTTTTTTTTATTGTACTTCAGGTGAAGGCTTACAAAACAAATAGTTTCTCATGAAACAGTAGTACACATATTGTTTTATGACATTGGTTAACAACCCCACAACATGTCACCCCTCTCCCTTCTCG
>NW_004443987.1:12373069-12381685 GCF_000243295.1 Trichechus manatus latirostris
ACTCTTTTGGTGAAGTCTTTTGAAGAGCATAGGTGTTTGATTTTTAGAAGATCCCAGTTATCTAGTTTATCTTTTGCGGTTTGTGCATTGATGGTTATGGTTTGTACGCTGTTAATGCCGTGTATTAAGGCCTGTAGTGCTGGTCCTATTTTTTCTTCTATGAACTTTATATCTATTTTAGTCTTTTGTTCTCAACTTGAAAAATCTATACCAACAAGATATCAGAAGAAGTTCGGCTGCTAACTGAAAGGTCAGTGGTTCTAACCCACCAGCAGCTCTTTGGGAGAAAAGAGTTGGCAATCTGCTCCCATAAAGATTTCAGCCTAGAGAACCCTAGAGGCAGTTCTACTCTGTCCTATAGTGTCGCTATGTGTTGGAATCAACTCAAAGGCACACAACAGTGACATCAGATATCAATGTTTTATCTATTACCAGCCTTGCATATATTTTTCCTAATCTATCATTTATCTGTAGACTTTGTATTTTGTAACTGTTGCCATAGAACAATTTTAATTTTTATAGTCAAGCATTGTTTTTTTCATTTATAGCTTTTGTATTTCCTGTCTCAGTTAAAAAGCTCTTCCCAGGTCATGGGTAGTATATATAATCTAAAATTTTAAAATGCTATTATTGCTTTAGATTTTACATTTAAATATTTAATAAATCTGAAATTTATTTCTGAATATGATGTTTTATAGAAGTCCAACTTTAGTTTTTTCCATATGGATAACAAATTGTGCCAGTTTCATTCATTGAATAAAACATTTTTTACCATTTGAATGGAATACAATAGTCTTCATATATTAAGTTTCAATATATACTCGAATCTACCTCTGGGCTGTTTTTCTGTCCCACTGATTTATTTGTTCATACTTTTGCCAGTATCTTACTGTTTGGCATGTTGGAAGACTAGTTTCTCAGTGTTTCTGCTTCTATAGTTTATGTTTTTTGCTATTCTAAGCTGTTTATTCTTCCATATGAATCTTCCACATGAACTTTAAGATTATTTTACCCAATTTTAGTCTTAAACATGTGTGTCGGATAGTATCTTCTAAAGATGGTCACATCCTACATGTTCTTCTTACAATGTGACCTTGATGCTCCTTTTAAGTATGGGAAATGGAACAATATGTGACTTCTAAGGCTAGGTCCTAAAACATGATAGCATTTCTGTCTGTTTTGTTTGGGATGCTTGCTCTTGAAATCTAGCCAACATACATGAGCAGCCACGAGCACAGACCTACTTAGAGAAGAACCAAAAAACCAAGGTCTGTGGCCCACAGCCCAAGCTGAGCTGAGGGCCTATAGTCAGTATCAAGTTCCCAATCATTTGAGTGAACAACTTGACAGTGGATTCTCCAGCTAATTCCAATTAAAATCTAACTTTAGATAGGTCAGGGATTGGATAAAATGACCCTGAATTGCTTATTTTTTAAATCAAACTTTGCATTTATATTCACACACTGAAAGATAGTATAGATTCTTAACAAAAAAAGCTAAACTTTTCTTTTTACAATTAAACAATGAAAATTGTGTATAGCGTTTATTAGTTACTATGGTAGGCATTACCACTATTTACAAACACCTAGTTCTTTATGTCCTGGCACACAGAAGGATTACGTCACCCCATGCAGTTGAAGTTAGATATGGTCAGGTAAACTACTTAGGCCAATAATGTTTGAGCTTTTATCTTCAATGGAAATATTTAACTGCCTGTACTCAGCTCTCCAGCTTGCTCTTCCACTACTATGGTAACTATGGAAATACTTGTAGATCTGGAAGTACTATTTATTTGTTTTTTGTTAGGTGCCATTAAGTCAATTCGGACTCACAATGACCCCATGTGTTACAGAGTAGAACTGCCCCACAGGGTTTTCTAGGCTGTAATCTTTACAGGAGCAGATCACCAAATCTTTCTTCCTTGGAGCCGCTGGGTGTGTTCAAACTGCCAACCTTTGAGTGAGGTGAGCCACTGAGCACTTAAACATTGTCCACCAGGGCTCCTTAGAAGTACCATAAGATTTAAAAAAAAAAAAAAAAAAAAACTGGAATGGGTAAAGTAACCCACAGCAGAGAGCTGTCCTGGAAAGTCACCTGGACCCTCAGCCAACTTGTTTTGTTTTAAGCCACTAAGATTTTAAGATTGTTGTTTTACATGACTATTCCAATAACTTTATTTCTTGGAAATAAAGCTACTTTTTTACAGTATAATTTATTTTTATTCTCACAAAATTTGAACAATGAACTCTAAAAAACAGCTGCACAATACAAAAAAACTAAAAGAATTTCTTCAGAAAGAATAAATATATTTGTATTTCAGACACTTTATGCTATCAAATCAAATTATTCAGTAACACTACCTGAATATATCAATGTTTTGGACAACATAAATATGGAAAATAAAACTTAAAATTATTATGAAAAATGGTAAATTCAAATAGGCAAAAGTACTATCAAAATATATTGTATTTTCATTTAACATTTGACTGCCATATAAATTACATAGTGTAACACTATGAGTCAGAATCAACTCCATGGCAACCTTTTTTTTTTTAATTTAGTATAGAAGCTACTCATAAAATGTGGTATTGTTTGGAATTCCAGGTACTATTTTATTTCCTTGTTTCTTAAAGTATGTTTATATTTAGAAATATGACAGATTGTATATTCTAAACATGATAGATTTAAAATAGAGTAAATTCATTTAAAAACTGCTATTCTACGCAGGCCAGATACCCAAATCTCACTTACCAGAATTGGAAAACTGTCAAAAATAACATATATTAGCAAGGACAAATAAATTTGGTATTGCTTCTACTCAGAAAATTACATAGGGTTCAGTGCAAAATTCAACTTCTCAGGCCCTTAGCAAAGGCAACTGGAAAATCTTGAAATAAACCATGAGTTTATAAATCTTATGAGTAGCAATAAGGTACTTTTAAATTTGTTTCAAATTATCACTTAACCCTCAGCCTTATTTGCAAACTATAAATCATCCCCATCCCCATACTCAAGGTTCTTGATCATACAGTTCTAGGGTAGCAAGAAAAATGTGTTCCTCACCTGGATTATTTCTCTCACAGACCCCTTTATCCACACCTATCTACTCAGGCACTAACATTTTTTCTCATCTGGTTGACCCATTTTAGCAGCTCCAAATATTCTGGTGTATTCCCTATCAATGGGTATTTCACAAAGCTTCTTCTTTAGTAGGTCCAAACAGAGCTGATTTAAGAAGATACTTCCTAAAACAAGCAGCATTAATTATTTGCTTTTTAATACAGAAAAGGTATTAAGAAGAATCAATAATTTCTCTCTCCAGGTAACCATCATTGACATAAAGCTTTACAATGTATTACATCAATTCTGAGGCACCCATTTTTTGACAAAATAACATATTTGAAAACAGGATGCAACTTACAGTTGATAGTTGTCACTGCCTGTGCATGTAAAAATGTGGTCAAAACTGTTTATATTTTCATCACTTCAATTGAGTTATGACATTGTATTACAAATGTTGAGTTTAATTGCGCTCTAAAATATTTTCAAAAAATATCACTCTATGATTTTGTATGGAAATGAAAAATTACTGTGCAGGCAGAAAGGAGTGAAAACAGATGAGGGGTATGAATCTGTAATCAGTGAAGTAAATATCCGTATTGGTGGAATGACCTTTTTGGTACATTTAATTCCTCAAGGATCAGACTCTGAGATAATTGTTAGTGTGCAGTATGTTTATTAGGGAGTGTTCTTGGGATCAACATCTGTTGAAAGAAAGACAAGGAAACAGGATTGGACAGAAGAAATTGTGAGATTTGTATCTTAACTAATGTCTCAGCTGAACCCATCAAGAGTGCTGAAGGTGAGATGTCCCTTCAGAATTGTCTAAAATTGAAATAAAGGGAGTGGACCTTTCTGCATTGGATACCAGCTGTCCCAGGAATAGAGTGTGCCCTTAGGTGTGGAGACTCTGTTTAGCTGAGAGAATTCTGAAGCAGGCAGACAGCTGAGGGCTATCAACTGGCAACACTCTTAGTAGCTAGGAGACTACATTTTTATTTATTTGTTTAAAAATATATCATTTATATTTCTGCTTTATTTTTATTGACTCATTTAGCAATCATTATACTATAATAAACCAAAAATAAAAATATAGAGTTTTTTCCTACATAAAACCAGAGATTTACAAAATTCAAACCTTTATCATTGCACAGATATAGGTTTTATGTGGTTGCATTCACTGTTATTGTTGTTAGGTGCTGTCTTAGGCTGGGTTCTCTAGAGAAGCAAAACCAGTAACTCATATAAATATATATACATAGAGAGAGAGATTTATATCAAGGAAACAGCTCATGCGATTATAGAGGCCAGAACGTCCCAAGTCCATGAATCAGGGTAGAGGTCTCTCCCAAGTCACGTAGACGCAGAAGCTAGTGAGCCCAAGATCGGCAGGTCGGAGAGCAGGGCTCTGCTCACAGGCTGTGAAGATCCACGAATCCCAAGTTTGGCAGATAAGCTGACAACTCAAGTCCCAAGAACCAGAGATGAGATGACAGGAGGCAGTCACAGGATCCAGAGAGAGCAAAAAGCCAGAATGTCTGCTTATACTCAGATGCGGGCCACACCCCCAAGGAGACTCCCTTTCATCTGATTGGCTACTCACCATATATTCAATCATGGCAGTGATCACATTAAAACACTGAGAATCATGGCCCAGCCAAGTTGACACACAATCTAAACCATCACAGGTGCCATAGAGTGAGTTCTGGCTCATGATGACCCTAGGTACGACAGAATGAAACACTGCCTGGTCCTGCACCATCCTCACAATCATTGCTATGCTTGAGCCCATTGTTGCAGCCACTTTGTCAATCCATCTCACTGAGGGTCTTCCTCTCTTTTGTTGACCCTCTACTTTATCAAATATAACATCCTTCTCCAGGGATTGGCCCCTCCTGATAACATGTCCAAAGTACATGAGACAAAGTCTTGCCATCCTCACTTTTAAGGATCATTCTCGCTGTACTTCTTCCAAGACAGATTTGTTTATTCTGCCGGAGCAGTCCATGGTATATTTAATATTCTTCACCAACATCATAATTCAAAGGCATCAATTCTTCTTTGGTCTTCCTTATTCATTGTCAAGCTTTCGCATGCGAATGTGGTGATAGAAAATACCATGGCTTGGGTCAGGCACACCTTAGTCCTCAAAGTGACATCTTTGCTTTTCAACACTTTAAAGAAGTCTTTTGCAGCAGATTTGCCCAATGCAATACATAGTTTGATTTCTGACTGCTGCTTCCATAGAGGAGCCCTGGTGGTACAGTGGTTAAGAGATTGGCTGCTATTCAAAAGGTCAACAGTTCAAATCCACCCCTACTCTTTGGAAACCCTATGGGGCAGTTCTACTCTCTTCTACAGGGTTGTTATAAGTCAGAATCGACTCAACAGCAATGGGCTTGGTTTGATTTTAGGTTGCTTTCATAGGCGTTGATAGTGGATCCAAATAAAATGAAATCCTTGACAACTTTAATCTTTTCTCTGTTTATCATGATGCTGCTTATTGGTGTAGTTCTGAGGATTTTTGTTTCCTTTATATTCAGCTGTAATTCATACTGAAGGCTGTAGTCTTTGATCTTCATCAGTAAGTGTTTTCAGCAAGCAAGATTGTCTCATCTGCATAATACAGGTTGTTAATGAGTTTTTCTCCAATCCTGAAGACGCATTCTTCTTCATATAGTCCAGCTTCTTGAATTATTTGTTCAGCATACAGATTGAATAAGTATGGTGAAAGGATACAAACCTGACACATACCTTTCCTGATTTTAACCACACAGTATCCCCTACTTCTCATTGAATAACTGCCTCTTGGTCTATGTACAGGTTCCTTATGAGCACAATTAAGTGTTTTGGAATTCCCATTCTTTGTAATGTTATCCATAATTTATTATGATCCACACAGTTGAATGTCTTTGCATAGTCAATAAAACACAGGTAAACATTTTTCTGGCATTCTGTTTTCAGCCAAGATCCATCTGACATCAGCAATGATGTCCCTTGTTCCATGTCCTCTTCTGAATCCAGCTTGAACTTCTGGTAGTTTGCTGTTGATGTACTGCTGCGATGGTTTTTGAATTATCTTTGGCAAAATTTTACTCATGTGTGATATTAATGATATTGTTCAACAATTTCTGGATTATGTTGGATTATCTTTTTTTGAAATGGGCACAAATATGGATCTCTTCCAGTCGGTTGGCCAGGTAGCTGTCTTCCAATTTTCTTGGCATAGGCAAGTGAGCACCTCCAGCGCTGAATCCATTTGTTGAAACATCTCAATTGGAATTCCATCAATTCCTGAAGCCTTGTTTTTCATCAATACCTTCAGTGCAGCTTGAACTTCTTCCTTCAATACCATCAGTTCTTGATCACATGCTGTCTCCTGAAATGGTTGATCATTGAGCAATTCTTTCTGCTACAGTGACTCTGTGTATTCCTTCCATCTTCTTTTGATACTCCTGTGCTGTTCACTATTTTGCCCATAGAATCCTTCAGTATTGCAACTTGAGGCTTGAATTTTTCTTTCAGTTCTTTCAGCTTGAGAAATGTTAAGCATGTTTTTCCCTTTGAGTTTTCTAACCCCAGGTCTTTGCTCATTTCATTATTAATACTTTGTCTTCTCAAGTTGCCTTTTGAAATCGTCTGTCCAACTATTTTACTTCATCATTTCTTCTGTTCTCTTTAGCTATTCTATGTTCAAAAGCAAGTTTCAAAGTCTCTTCTGACATCCAGTTTGGTCTTTTCTTTCTTTCCTGTCTTTTTAATGACCTTTTGCTTTCTTCATGTATGAATTCAGCCCACAACTCATCTGGTCTTCTGTTATTAGTGTTCAGTGCATCAAATGTATTCTTGAGATGGTCTCTAAATTCAGGTGGGATATACTCAAGGTCATATTTTGGCTCTTGTGGACTTGTTTTAATTTTCTTTAGCTTGAACTTGAACTTGCATATGAGCAATTGATGGTCTCTTCTGCAGTCGGCCCCTGGCCTTGTTCTGACTGATAATATTGAGCTTTTCCAGCGTCTCTTTCCACAGATGTAGTCAATTTGATTCATGTGTATTCCATTTTGTGAGGTCCTTGTGTATAACCACTATCTATGTTGTTGAAAAAAGGTATTTGCAGTGAAGAAGTCATTGGTCTTGTAAAATTCTATCATGCAATTTCAGGCATCATTTCTATCACCAAGGCCATATTTTACAACTACTGATCCTTCTTCTTTGTTTCTAACTTTTGCATTCCAGTCACCAGTATTGTCAAACATCTTGATTGCACGTTTGATCAATTTCAGACTGCAGAAGTTGGTAAAAATCTTCAATTTCATCATCTTTGGCCTTAATAATTGGTGCATGAATTTGAGTAATAGTCATATTAACTGGTTTTCCTTGTAGGCGTATGGATATTATCCTACTACGGACAACACTGTAGTTATGGTACATCTTGAAATGTTCTTTTTGACAATAAATGTGACGCCATTTCTCTTCAATTTGTCATTCCCGTCTTAGTAAACCTTACAATTGTCTGATTCAAAATGGCCAGTAACAGTCCATTTCAGCTCACTACTGCCTAGGATATCTATCTTTACGGATTCCATTTCATCTTTGACTATTTTTTATTTTCCTAGATTCATACTTCATACATTCCACATTCTCATTATTAATGGATTCACTAAGTGCACACTATTTTATAATTTTTTTTGCTTGACTTCCATATTATTTACTTATTCTATATATACGTCATTTTAAATGGAGAACTATTCCATTTTATTGTAATATGCAGTTTAATTAACCATCTTTCAACTAGTTATTTTCACACATTATTATAAACCAATCAATATTTTTTTTTCTTATTGAACTTTAGATGAAGGCTTACAGAACAAACTAGCTTCTCATTAAACAGTTAGTACATATATTATTTATGTTATTGGTTAACAACTCCATGACATGTCAGTACTCGCCCTTCTCGACCTGGTGTTCCCTATTACCAGCTTTCCTGTCCCCTCCTGCATTCCAGTCCTTGCCCCAGGGCTGGCGTGCCCCTTTAGTCTGGTTTTGTCCTATGGGTCTGTCTAATCTTTGGCTAAAAGGTGAACCTCTGGAGTGACTTCATTACTGGGCTAAAAGTGTGTCCAGGGGTCATACTCACGGTGTTTCTCCAGTCTCTGTCAGGCCAGTAAGTCAGGTCTTTTTTTTTTTTGAGTTAGAATTTTGTTCTAATTTTTCTCCTACTCTGTCCAGGACCCTCTATTGTGATCCCTGTCACAGCAGTCAGTGGTGGTAGCCGGGCACCATCTAGTTGTACTGGACTCAGTCTGGTGGAGGCCATAGTAGTTGCCATCTATTAGTCATTTGGATTAATCTTTCCCTTGTATCTTTAGTTTTCTTCATTTTCTCTTGCTCCTGAAAGGATGAGATCAGTGGAATATCTTAGATGGCTGCTCACAGGCTTTTAAGACCCCAGATGCTACTCACCAAAGTAGAATGTAGAACATTTTGTTTATAAACTATGTTATGCCAGTTGAGCTAGATGTTCTCTGAGACCATGGTCCCCTACAGCCCTCA
>NW_004443987.1:12382669-12384570 GCF_000243295.1 Trichechus manatus latirostris
CTTGTAATGTCCACAAATTCTTTTCCCAGTCTGTAGGTTCTCTTTTCACTCTTTTGGTGAAGTCTTCTGATGAGCATAAGTGTTTAATTTTTGGAAGATCCCAGTTATCTAGCTTATCTTCTGGAGTGTGTATGTTGTGAGTTAGTTTGTATCCTCTTAATGTCATATATTAGGGTCTCTAGCGTTGATCCTATTTTTTCTTCTATGATTTTTTTATAGTTTTTGGTTTTAGACTTAGGTCTTTGATCCATTTTGAATTAGTTTTTGTGTATGGTGTGAGGTATATGTCCTGTTTCATTTTTTTGCAGATTGGAAATCCAATTTTGCCAGCACAATTTGTTAAAAAGACTGTCTTTTCCCCATTTGATGGAATTTGGGCCCTTGTTGACGATCAGGTGACCATAGGTGGATGGATTTACTTCTGGATTCTCGATTCTATTCCGTTGGTCAGTGTATCTGTCATTGTACCAGTACCAGGCTGTTTTGACTACCGTAGCTGTATAGTAGGTTCTGAGGTCAGGTAGTGCAAGTCTTCCTACTTTATTCTTACTCTTCAGTAATGCTTTACTTATCCAGGGCATCTTCCCTTTCCATATAAAGTTAATGATTTATTTTTCCATCTCTTCAAAGAATGTTGTTGGTATTTGGACTGGGATTGCATTGTATTTTAGATTACTTTGAGTAGAATTGTCATTTTCACAATGTTGAGTCTACCTATCCATGAGCATGGTATGTTTTTCCATTTATGGCAATCTCTTTTGGTTTCTTGCAGTAGGGTTCTGTAGTTTTCTTTGTATAGGTCTTTTACATCCCTGGTTAGATTCATTCCAAAGTATCTTATTTTTTTTAAGGGCTATTATAAATGGTATTGCTTTCCTGATTTCCTTTTCATCATTCTCTTTGTTGGTGTATAGGAATCTTACTGATTTTTGTGTGTTTATCTTGTATCCTGCTACTCTGCTGAATCTTTCTATTAGTTCCAGTAGTTTTCTCGTGGAGTATTTTGGGTTTTCCATATATAATATCATATAATCTGCAAATAGGGACAGTTTAACTTCTTCATTACCAATTTGGATGCCCTTTATTTCTTTTTCTTCCTGTATTGCTCTAGCTAGGACTTCCAGAACAATGTTAAATAGGAGTGGAGATAAAGGGCATTCCTGTCTCGTTCCGGTTCTCAGAGGAAATGTTTTCAGCTTCTCTCCATTTAGAATGATGTTGGCTGTTGGTTTTGCATAGATACCTTTTATTATTGTGAGGAATTTCCCTTCTATACCTATTTTATTGAGAGTCTTTATCAGGAATGGGTGTTGGACTTTGTCAAATGTCTTTTCTGCCTTGATTGAGATGATCGTGTGAGTCTTTTCATTCATTTTATTTATGTGGTGGATTACGTTGATTGATTTTCTAATACTGAACCATCCTTGCATAGCTGGTATAAATCTTACCTGTTTGTGGTGTATTATTTTTTTGATATGATGCTGAATTCTATTAACTAGAATTCTGTCGAGAATTTTTGCATCTATGTTTATGAGAGATATTGGTCTGTAATTTTCTTTTTTTGTAGTGTCTTTGCTTGGTTTAGTATCAGGGTTATGCAGGCTTTGTAGAATGAATTCGCAAGTGCCCCTTCCTTTTCTATGTTCTGAAATAATCTGAGTAGTACTGGTGTAAGCTCTTCCCTGAATGTTTGGTAGAATTCTCCAGTGAAGCCATTTGCGCCAGACTTTTTATGTTGGGAGTTTTTTTTAATTATCTTTTCGATCTCTTCTCTTGTTATGGGTCTGTTCAGATTTTCAACATCAATTTGTGATAGTCTAAGTAGGTAGTATGTGTCATGGATTGAATTTTGTCCCCCCAAAATATCTGTCAACTTGGCTGGGTCATGATTCCCAGTATTG
>NW_004443987.1:12386022-12387426 GCF_000243295.1 Trichechus manatus latirostris
GATTTTGTTTTAAAGTCTATTTGATCTGAGATTAGTATTGCCAGTCCTGCTCTTTTTTGGTAGCTGTTTGCTTGATATATTTTTTTCAATCCTTTGATTTTTAATAAATTTATGTCTTTATTTCTAAGGTATGTCTTTTGTAAACAGCATATTGATGGATCCTGTTTTTGTATCCATTCTGTCACTCTCTGTCTCTTTATGAGTGCGTTTTGGCCATTTACATTCAGTGTAATTATTGATAGGTGTGAGTTTATTGCTGTCATTTTGTAGTGCTTTTTGTTGTGTTGCTGACATTTTCTTTGTTCTTCTTATTCTCCTGTGCGGAATTCCTTTTTTTGTGGATTTTTTTCATTTCTTTTGTTTTCACTGATACTTTATGTATTTCTTCTTTATTTTGATGAGTAGGTTTGTTAAATTTCTTTGTGGTTACCTTCAAATTTACCCATATATTCCTAAGTTTGAACCAGTCTATTATTACTTGGTATCACCTTGCCTTCCTCTCCATTAGAAAGTTCTATACCTATATGGTTTATTCCTTCTTTTATTGTTCTGACACTGCTGTCATTTGCAGATTAACCTCTCTGGTTCCTTGTTGTAAATCGTTTGATTTTGAATAGTCCTTGACAGTTCATTTCCTAAGTTGGTATCTGGCTGGTGTGATCTTGTGTCCTATATTCAGGCTGTTGTCTGATGTTGTTTGTTCTCAGATTGAAGGACTCCATTTAATAATGCTTGTAAGTTTGGTTTGGTTTTTACATACTCCTTTAATTTCTGTTTATCTGGAAATGTCCTAATTTCACCATCATATTTGAATGAAAGTTTTGCAGGGTATATTTTTCTTGGTTGGAAATTTTTTTGTTTCAGATTTTATGTATGTCATCTCATTGCTTTCTTGACTGCATGATTTCTGCCGAGTAATCAGAGCTTAGTCTTATTGTTTCCCTTCTGTATGTGATTTTTCGTTTTTCTTGAGCTGCTCTTAGGATTCTTTATTTGTGTTTGGTTTTAGCGAGTGTGATTATTATATGCCTTGGTGATTTTCTTTTGGGGTCTATCCTATATGGGGTTCATTGAGCTTGTTGGATAGTCAGCTTTTCATCTTTCATGATATTGTGCAAGTTTTCTGTCAGCAATTCTTCAGTGATCCTCTGTGTGTTTTCCATTTTCTCTCCCTGTTGTTGAACTCCAATCATGCACAGATTTTTGCTTTTGATTGTATCCCACATAATTCTCAGGGTTCCTTCATTTTTCTTCATTGTTTTTTCTGATTTTTCCTCAAGCAGAGTTGTATCCAAGTGTCATGGTTTGAATTATGTCCCCCAAAAAATGTGTGTATCAGTTTGGCTAGGCCATGATTCCTGGTACTGTGTGATTTTCCTGTATGTTGTAAACCTGCCTCTATGA
>NW_004443987.1:12388640-12400678 GCF_000243295.1 Trichechus manatus latirostris
CCATTGGAGTGGAGAGACAAGAAACCAAAAATTGGAGAAAAAAAAAAAGGAAGAAATAATAAATTAATTTTAAAAAAATTAAAAAATAATGCCTCCAGGGATCTCACCAGCATGGATGCACAGACCCGGGAGCAGTTCCTGAGCCATGCAGTATAGCCTAGCTATAAGGGGTAGAGATGATACACAGTGCCAGGTATTCAGGAGACAGTAAAATAAGATATGTAGAAAGAGATAAGAAACAGAAAAAAAGAAAAAGAAAAGGAAAAGAGAAAACAAATGAAAGAAAGGGAAAAAAAGCCCCCAAGATCTCACCATCGTGGCCTTGCAGACTGGGGAAATGGACTGGGGAAGCAGTTCCCCAGTTGAGCAGTGCTTCTCAGCCTGTCAAGAGGAAGAAAAGACAGCCCATGGAGTAAGGAGTTTGAGAGAAATGAGGGGGAGGATGTGAGAGGCAGAGAAGAAACCAAAAGAAGCTGAAAAAAGAAGTACCAGCAACAAAGAAATGGCACTCAAGAAGCTGGCTGGTGTGGATGAGGCGAATTTGCATGACACAGAACCGGCGCCCCCTGTGCCGCAGTCATGGCCCACTGGGGAGCGGATTGTCTCTCCAGGAAGCCGGGAATCCACCTGCTGGGAAGCATCAGACAGGCCAGCCAGGAAGCAGTGAAAGTTGAGCAGGGGGAGGCAGAGTGGAGGGTGGGAAAGCATGTCTTACTGGTTACCAGGTGCTTTGTCTCCTGCTGGGAACTCCGTGAATCTGCTTTCCCATGATCCTTGTCTGCTGATCTCTGACAGGAGTCCAAATGGTGGATCCTTGCTGTGTTAGCTGATAGGGGACCTCTGCTCATAACTCTCCTCACTCTCTGTTCTCTGTCAGTTTGTTATACCATTTAGTGCTTGGTTGTGTTCTTTATCTCTTCATATGACACTTAGGATTCCAGGATTGACATTTGTCTCTGTTTTACTTAGTTTTTCGGGTCTTTTCTGTGGAGGGATGGCGTGGTGCCTCTGTCTATAGCACCATGTTCCCAGAATTCCCTACATCCTTTATTCTTGAAAGGTAATCAGAAAGGACATTATAGTATCCACTACAAAGCTCAATTTCATTTGTGTAGCAAAGCAAAAATCAAGTGCTTCAAAAAGCCAAAGAAAGACACAAGTAAATAAAACTATGTTAAGTTTTATTACTGAGATATGTGCAGAGAATTTGCCAATCACACACCAAACAATGCAACTGCAGACAAGAGGAATGTCTATACCCCTTGGAATAGATGGAAGAAATTTACATAGAATGAGAGGCTGATATGACTCATTCGTGTATACTGCAGGATTATTTATAAAGCATTGTGTCACGTAAGATCATCATTAAATTGTTGTTTCATAGTCTAATTGGCAGAATATTTTTTCTTTCTTAAAAGTATATAAAATAATAATGCATCTTAGAATCAATGATATGAATTATATTTGATGAAGTAAGGTATATATGTATGTGATTTTAAAAACATAAATATTGCAGACAAGATATAAAATGAAAAGGTCCCTATTCCCTCCCTTTTCTATTTTTAAGCCTTTTTTTATGAAAGATGATATTTTTCTCCAAATGTTCATTTTGAAAATTTTCAATCCTATAGGAAAGTTAAAGAATAGTATAATGAGCTCTCTTCCTCCAATCCTGATGCCCTGTTCTTCTTCATATAGTCCAGCTACTCAGATTATTTGCTCAGCATACAGATTGAATAAGTATGGCGAGAGGATACAACCCTGACGCACACTTTTCCTGACTTTGAACCACGCAGTATCTCCTCTTGGTAGATATACGGTTTCCTCATGTGCACAATTAAGTGTTCTTGAATTCCCATTCTTTGCAATGTTATCCATAATTTTTTTATGATCCGTACACTCGAAAGCCTTTGCATAGTCAATAAAACACAGGTAAACATCTTTCCGGTATTCTCTGCTTTCAGCCAAGATCCATCTGATATCAGCAATGATATCCCTCATTCCACATCCTCTTCTGAATCCAGCTTGAATTTCTGGCAGTTTCCTGTCGATGTACTGCTGCAACTGTTTTTGAATGATCTTCAGCAAAATTTTACTTGAATGTGATATTAATGATATTGTTCAATAATTTCCACATTCGATTAGATCACCTTTCTTTGGAAAAGGCATAAATATGGATCTCTTCCAGTCAGTTGGCCAGGTAGCTGACTTCCAATTTTCTTGACATAGATGAGTGAGCACTTCTAGTGCTGCATCCATTTGTTGAAACGTCTCAATTGGTATTCCCTCAATTCCTGTAGCCCTGTCTTCTGCCAATGCCATCAGTGCAGCTTGGACTTCTTCCTTCAGTACCATTGGTTCTTGATCATATGCTACCTCCTGAAATGAATGAATGTCGCCCAATTCCTTTTGGTACAGTGACTCTATTTCTTCTATTTTCTTTTGTTGCTTCCTGTGTCATTCAGTATTTTGTCCACAGAATTCTTCAGTATTGCAACTTGAGGCTTGAATTTTTTCTTCAGTTCTTTCAGCTTGAGAAATAACCAGTGTGTCCTTCCCTTTTTGGTTTTCTAGCTCGAGATCTTTACACATTTCATTATAATACTTTATTTTGTCTTCTCCAGCCACCCTTTGAAATCTTCTGTTCAGCTCTTTTACTTCATCATTTCTTCCTTTTGTTTTAGCTACTCAGTATTCAAGAGAAAGTTTCAGAGTCTCTTCTGACATCCATTTTTATATTTTATTTCTTTCCTGTCTTTTTAATGACCTCTTGCTTTCTTCGTGTATGGTGTCCTTGATGTCATTTCACAACTCAACTGTCTTCAGTCATTAGTGTTCAATGCGTCAAATTTTTTCTTGAGATGGCTTCTAAATTCAGTTGGGATATGCTCAAGATCATACTTTGGCTCTCATGCACATGTTCTAATTGTCTTCAGCTTCGTCTTGAACTTGCATATGAGCAATTGATGATCTGTTCCACAGTCATCCCCTGGCCTTGTTATGACTGATGACATTGAGCTTTTCCACCGTCTCTTTCCACAGATGTAGTCTATTTTATTTCTGTGTATTCCACTTGGCAAGGACCATGTGTATAGTCGCTGTTTATGTTGTTGAAAAGGGGTATTTGCAATGAAGAAGTCGTTGGTCTTGAAAAAACAACTTTGTTTGCTGAAAGTGAAGAGGACTTGAAGCATTGACTGATGAACATCAAGGACTACAGCCTTCAGTATGGATTACAACTCAACATAAAGAAAACAAAAATCCTCACCACTGGACCAATAAGCAACATCATGATAAACGGAGAAAAGATTGAAGTCGTCAAGGATTTCATTTTACTTGGATCAATCAACACCCATGGAAGCAGCAGTCAAGAAATCAAACGATGCATTGCATTGAGCAAATCTGCTGCAAAAGATCTCTTTAAAGTGTTAAAAAGCAAAGATGTCACTTTAAGGACTAGAGTGCACCTAACCCAAGCCATGGTGTTTTCAATTGCCTCATATGCATGCTAAAGCTGGGCAAAGAATATGAAATACTGAAGAAGAATTGATCCCTTTGAATTATGATGTTGGTGAAGAACATTGAATATATCATGAACTGCCCCTAGAATGAACAAATCTGTCTTGGAAGAAGTACAACCAGCATGCTCCTTTAGAAGCAAGGATGGTGAGATTAGTCTCACATACTTTGGACATGTTATCAGGAAGGATCAGTCCCTGGAGAAGGACATCATGCTTGGTAAAGTAGAGGGTCGGCAAAAAAGAGGAAGACTCTCAACGAGATGGATTGACATAGTGGCTGTAACAATGGGCTCAAGCATAACAACAATCATGAGGATGGCGCAAGACTGGGCAGTGTTTCATTCTGTTGTATATAGTGTCGCTATGAGTCAGAACCAACTTGACGGCACCTGACAACAACATAATGAGCACATCTATGATATCTCTCTCTGTCTCTCTACATACACACATGTTTACGCATTTGTGAGGGGAGCTAAATCATTTGAAAGTATGTTTTGGACATCATAAAACTTTACCAGTATAGGCTTCAATATCTGTCTCCTAAGAGTAAGGACATTCTTCTACACAATCATAATACCAGTATCACACACAAAATATTTAAAACTGGCACAATAATATTATACAAAATATGCTATATATTGGAATTTTTCTCCCCCAAACCAGAATCTAATCAGAAACATGCATTGCGCTTGGTTGTCATTAGTTTCCTTTCATCACAAATAGTTTCCCCACTTTAACTTGTCTTTCATAATATTAACATTTGGACAAGCCCAGACCAGTTACATTTTAGAATATCTTACAATCTGGATATCTGCTTGTTTTATCACAATTAATTTTGTATTAAATATTTTGTTAAGAATATTACAGAGGTCGTTATTTCAAGACTAGCTACAATTAAGAAACAAAAATTCCCTTTAAACAATATTATGTAGGAAAATGAGAGGAAAGGTGATACTGATTGGGAAAATCTTAATTTTCTCCCAAAATAGACATGGCAGTTCTGGAAAATTAATACACATTCTGGGATCTATATCCAAAATAAAACAAAATCAGAAAAGACTTCTAATATCCCTTGTTGAATGAAAAATTAAACAGCTCTGCAATCCCCTGCGATACAGTGGCCAACTGGGCAGTATTTAACAGAAGTGTCCGTCTATTCCTCTGTGGATACTGATGATAACTCTAGCAATATATTTATTCTGGGACATGTATTAGTAACAATTTTACTCCACCAAATATCCTTTGCTTTAGGTGGGCATCTGCTTATCTAACAACCAAAACTGTGAACAGCAGATCTTTTCTGAAAGTTGTACCTGGCAGGTTGTAAAAACAAAACCAAACCCATTGCTTTCAAAAAATTCTGACTCATAGTGACCCTACAGGACAGAGTAAAACTGCCCCATAGTGTTTCCAAGGAGCGGCTGGTGAATGCAAACTGCCGACCTTTTGGTTAGCAGCCGAACTCTTAGGCAGGTTGTAAAAACATATGTTAATCTTAAATATCTTTGATAGCGCAATTAGTCCTGGCCTGTATGCCTCTAGATCTAATTTTTACTATGCCCCAGCTCTGCTCTGTTCTGCAGGGGAACTGACTTTGGATTACTGTGCTCTATGCTCCTCTGACAGCTGGCTTCTGACTGGGTTTGGCCAGTGGCACTGGTGGGAACTGGGAGGTCAGAAAAAAGGCATAAACCTGGATATCCCCCACTCCACTCTTCAAGAACGGCTGTATCTCATCCCTGGCTCCAGATTCCAGCAGAGACACAAATTAGTTGCAGCTTTCACTGGTTATCTTCAGTCCTTTTTTTTTTTGGTAACACTACCATTTGTCCTTCAAGCCTAGGGATAAGTGTGACCTCTTACTGTTGCTGATCTCTAATTCTCCTCTTTTGGATTCTCAGTTCTTTCATTAGGCCAGGGATGGACAAATTATAACCAGAGGGCCAAATCTCACTAGTCATCTGTCTGTGTAAGGCTCACGAGGTAAGAATGAGTTTTGCATTTTTAAATGGTTGAAAACAATCAAGGGAAGAATATTTTGTGACATATGAAATTGTGTATGTGTATAGATAGAGCCCTCGTGGCGCAGTGGTTAAGAGCTCGGTTGCTAACCAAAAAGTCGGCAGTTCGAATCCACCAGACCTTCCTTGGAAACACCATGGGACACTTCTACTTTATCGTGTAGGGTCACTATGAGTCGGAATTGACTTGATGGCAATGGGTTTGGTTTCTTTGGTTATATATGTATATATATAAATTTAAATTTCTGTGTCCATAAATTTTTTTTATGGAACAAATCAGGGCTTGTCAAACTATGGCCTACTGGCCAAATCTAGTCCCCTGTTTTGTAAATAAAGTTTTATTTGGACACAGCCATACTCATTTGTTTATGAATTGTCTATGTCTGCTCTTTTACGCAACAACAGCAGATTTGAGTACTTAAGACAGACACTCTATGGCCTGCAAAGCAAAAAATATTTGCTAACTGACCCTGTACCGAAAAAGTTTGCTAACTCCTGCTCTATGGTCATACAAACATATTCAAATACATGTGCAAATTTAGTTTAAAATTTTTCCCAGAAATGGGATAATATTCTTTGTTATACATTATTTTCGGATGTGCTAAAATCCAAAAAATCTAAAATCTGCTCTGGTTATCTATTATTGTATACAAAACCCCAAAATGGGTGGCTTAAAACAATAGCAATTTTGTTTTGCTTGTGATGTATGGGTCAGAAATTTGAGAAGAGTTCTACTGGGTGATTTTTCCACTTCACATGATGTTGACTGAGATCATTCATTGTGATTCATCTATTCATATGATAGTTGGTCTGGTCTGGAGGGTCCAAGATGACTTCACTCACATGTCTGTCATCATGGAAGCAATGGCTAGAAGGCTGGGCATATCTGGGCCACTCTTCTTGTACTTGTAAACTCAGCACTTCTGCACATCATCTCCCCAGCAGGGTAGTAGGACTTCTATTATGGCAGTTCAGGGCTTCAAGGACAAATGTTCCAAAAGGCAGAAAGTAAAAGCTGCCAGTCTTTTAAGGATTGGGCTTAGAAGCTGGCATAGCATCACTTATACTGTATTCTATTGGTCAAAGCAGTCAGAGAGCCCACACAAAATTTAAAGTCAGGGTCATAGACCCACACCTCTCAATGGGAGAAACATGGAAGAATTTGTGGGCATATTTAATATATCACACCCCACTGTATAGTTTATACTATTTTTAATCTTTTTAATTACAATGAGATGAAAAATTTAGGGCAGCAGGAAACAAATACTGATCAAAGAGTTTTATTACCCTTTTAAACCCCGTTGCCGTTGAGTCGATTCTGACTCATAGTGACCCTACAGAACAGAGCAGAACTGCCCCAAAGGGTTTCCAAGCAGCGACTGGTGGATTCAAACTGCCAAATTTTTGGTTCGCAGCCTGAGCTCTTAACCACTTCGCCACCAGGGTTCCATTACCCTTTTACCCATTGCCCTCGAATCGATTCCGACTCATAGCAACCCTATAGGACAGAGTAGAAATGCCACATAGGGTTTCCAAGGAGCGGCTGGTAGATTCGAAGTTAAGTGCTTTCTATCTAAAGGCTGAGAAACCAGTGCTTAAACATCTCTGGTCTCCATTGCTTACACGATTGGAGGGAACGACAGCCCTCAGCCTTTAGCCAGGACTTTAGACTCTGCAGGTTATTTCTAAATTATGGTTTTAGTGAATGAAGGGATTATTCTGACTCTTTTTTGCAGCATCCCTCTTAGTTGAATTGTCTTTTAATGTCTTTTTTCTTATTTTAGCAGAGTTATTTGTCCCTTTCAATTTGTAAGAGCTCTTTGTGTATTAGTGTTATTCTTACGCTATGTTTTGCAAATATTTATTCTCAATCTGTTGTTCACATTTTTTTCCTAAGTTTTATTTTGTTGTTGTTGTTGAGAGTATACACAGCAAAACGCACACCATTCCTGCAGTTTCTACATGTACAATTTAGTAACAGTTACTTTCTTTGAGTTGTGCAACAATTCTCACCCTCCTTTACAGCATTGTTCCTCCCTCGTTAACATAAAGTCACTGCCCCATAAGGTTCCTGTCTAATCTTTTGAGTTGCTATTGTCAGTTTGATCTCATATAGATAGTTCTTAAAAGAGCATAATGCTCAAGGCAGGCCTTTTTTCGCTAGTTAAGCTAAACTATTGTTCTGTTTTAAGGTTTTAACATGACTTCAGGAGACATTTTTGGTTTCAGGTTTAAAGATTATCTCAGGGCAGGGGCAGATTAACCAGTAAGCACAGTATTCACAGGCTTACAGTATGCAAAGTACAAAGGGGCTTAATTGTGTTTACTTACAAATCTATAGTGAACAAATTCATATGGGTTTCATCATGTCTTTGCTGTGGTGAAAAACAGGTGAAGTTGTGCACTGCAGATTACTAAGTAAGCACAATTAAGCCCATACGTACCTTGCTTATTGAGTGATCTGTCCCTGTCTCAGGGCAATAGTTTCAGGGGTTCATTCACCCTCCATGGCTCCAGAAAGTCTAGAGTCCATGAGAATATGAATTCTGTTCTGCATTTTACCCCTTTTGATCAGAATTCTTCTATGAACTCTTTTATCAAAATGTTCAGTAATGGTAGCTGGACACCACCCAGTTCTTCTGGTCTCATGACAAAGGAGGCACTTGTTCATGGAGGCAATTAGTCACACATTCCATATTCTCCTCCTATTCCTGACTCTCCTTCCTCTGTTGCTCCATCTGAATAAAGACCAATTGTTGTGTATTGTTCACATTTTGACTTTGTTTACGGTGTCTTTTCCAAACAATAGTATTTTAGGTTATCAAAAATGTCCATATTTTAGATAGTTGATTCACTTACTGGCTTAATAAATTTCTCCACTATCCTAACTTTATACAAATATTTTACTTAATTTTCTCCTAGTATTAGTATTGTTATTATCATGATTATATTTTATATTTAATTCTATTAAGATACCATCAATTTTATGATGCATCATTATTTCATGTACCAAAAAGAGAGAAAATGACACTGCTGATTTAACCGGCACATGCTTTCTTATTATTTATAATTTTTATTTTATCCTATTGAAAGTTCTTAACAATTACTGTGGTATAGCTTTTACACTATATCACGGTTGAGCATATAGAAAAAGGAAAGCATAAGTTAAATAAGTTTATTAAAATGTTCCTAAAATTTCTGAATCTGAAGGTTCAACTATTCTGATTTATGTATTTTGCCACAAAATATTGATCTCTGGTGCATCAAAAGTACTCCACTATTGTCTTGTGTGTTTTCTTCCTAGCCTCTGGCACCCATTTTGTAATTTTTAATGAGTTTTCTTTCTTGATATTACCGACAGGTGTCAGTGGACTCATATCCCTTCATCAAATTGTTCTTATATATGGTTTGTTGATTGAAACTTCAAAGGGTGCAGCTATGGAATAATTTTACCAAAAACAACAACGAAATTCACCAATGTGTAGGCAATAGCAATTGTGCTACGACCAGGGCTTCTAACTAGTTCTGCTCAGTTCAGTCATGGCCGATGAATAGTCACCAGAACAGACCTGAATTTTTAAAGTTACAGTGAATTGGAAAGATAGCCAGAACAGGGAAAATTATGAGTCAAAGCCCTGCTAGAAACTTAATCTCTCTCTTAGAGAACAAGGGCAGCATACCTGTTCCATAGGAACCAAATCTCTTGCCCTCAGATTTTGAGCACAGTCCGGAGCAGCGCTATCCCACTCAAAGATGATGGTGCTCTGCTTAGAGATGGTGGCACCTCACTCAAAGATGGTGGCCGACTGTGCGCTTTGAATGTGTGTCACTCTCCTACAGTTCTGCCAATAATCCGATTTCATTCATCAGGCTCCTGACAGGGCTCATTATGCCTCTTCTGAGTCTCCCATTCCAGGGCTTCGACCCATAATTTTTCCCATTCCAGGTACCATGCCAAATCTGCCAAATTGTAAAACTTTGGGTCTGTTCCTGTTTCACTTCATTGACCATGACTGAACCAGTTCAAACAGGTTCGATGCCCTGGTTATGACTGCCATCTGTCTGCAAGCAATTGTAAGGCACCATCGATTATAAGACACATTCTATTCAAGATAAGTTAGAATATGAATAAAAAATATGTATCTTAAAATAGATAAGGCACTCTATTTTTATTATTAGGTATATAACCCATTTGGCGTTTGTTTTGTATATGATAAGACTTAGAGACCGTCTTAGTCATCTAGTGCTGCTATACCAGAAATACCACAAGTGGATGGTTTCAAAAACAAGTTTATTCTCTCACAGTTGAGTAGACTAGAAGTCCAAATTCAGGACATCAGCTCCAGGAGAAGGCTTTATCTCTGCCGGTTCTGGAGGAAGGTCCTTTCATCAATCTTCCCCTGGTCTAGGAGCTTCTCTGCATGGTAACCCTGAGTCCAAAGGAGACACTCTGCTCCAGGCACTGCTTCATCAGTGGTATAAGGTCCCCCTGTCTCTCTGCTCGCTTCTCTCTTTTATATCTAAAAAGAGATTGGCTTAAAACACAAATCTAATCTTGTAGATCTAATCAACATAACTGCCGCTAATCCATCTCATTAACATCCTAGTGATAGAATTTATAACACATAGGAAAATCATATTAGATGACAAAATGGTGGACAATCACACAATGCTGGGAATCATGGCATAGCCAAATTGATACACATCTTTTTGGGGGACGCAATTCAATCCATAACAGAGGCATTGCTATATTTTTGCTCTAATGTATAATATTGAATTTTAAGGGGTAATTAAACTACCTTCTTCACTTCTGAAGGTAGGAGCCAATTAAGAGACAGACACAAGAGATAGACAGTTGGAGATAAAAAATATTAGCTTTATTACTGATACAGAAAGTAAGTGGGAAAAAAAAGCTGGAGATCTTTGGTCAAAAGACCTTCCTAATAACTTCTGCCTGCTAGTCTTCTCATCCCCTTAAGTAAAGTCCAGCACTATCCAATAGAATATACTGTGATGATGGAAATGTTCCATATTTGCACTCTCCAATATGATAGCCACAAGTCACATGTAACTATTGAGCACTTGAAATATGACTAGTGGGAATGAAGAATTGAGTTTTTAATTTAATTTAATTTGACCTAATTTAATTATAATAGCACATGTGCTAGTGACTACTGTATTGGATAGTGCAGGTCTAGTGCGACTCAATTAATAATCATGGACCAATAGATGACATCCACCATAAGGTAACTTCCTTCTCTTAGGAACAGATTGAGACTAAAGTAGTTTCTCTATCTGAAGGTCCTATACATGGAAACTTGATGCCATAGCGAAATGAGAATTCCTTTGTTACAAGTAGCCAAAGTGGCTGGCACAATTAAATAAACCAGTGGGCCTCAAAGATCAGCAGCATCAACATCATCTTGTGAAGTGTTTATGAAATGCTGCATAACAATTTTACCACAACACACATTTATTGTTTCACAGGTTTCCATGGGTCAAAATTCTGAGCACAGCTTAACTGGGTACTCTGCAAGACTGCAATCGAGGTGTTAGCCAGGACTGAGTTCTCACACTCAACTGGGGAAGGATACGATTCCAAGATATATCGTTGGTAGCATTCAGTTCCTTGCAGGCTGTCATACTGAGAGCTTAAATTTCTTTCTGTCAACCAGTGGCTGCCCTCAGTTCCCTTCCCATATGACCCTGTCAATTGAACATCTCATAACCTGACAACCACAAGTGAGTTTCCTAGCTAAGACAGAAGTTATAATTTTATGTAACATAACCACATACACATAATCACATATTCCCATTACCTTTATCATATGCTATTGGTTAGAAGCAGGTCACATTTACTGCCAACACTCAAGAAAAGGGAAATACACAAAGGAGTAGGGATCATGGGATCCATCTTAGAGTCTGTCCACCACATCTGGGAACTTGTTAGAAATCCAAATTTTGGGGTGCTATCCCAAGCCTTCTGAATCAGAAAGTCTAGGGTTGGGGTTCAGCTATCTGTGTTTTAACAAGTCCTCCAGGTGATTCTAATGCACGCTCAAGTTTAAGAACCGCTGAAACAATCCATCCTTTCATATTGAATTGAAATTTTAGCCTTGTCATATATGTGATCGATATTGCTAGCTGTCTATCAACATCTGTTTTCCCCTTCTTTTATAATTGTATAGCTCCTTTTCAGCTTTTAGCTGAGTAAATAGCTGCCTAAAAGAAAGATTTCATTTTTTGGTTTTTCTTGCACTAGGTGTTGCCAGGTGACTAAATTCTGGGTGAATGAAAGTGGTATATGAGACATGTCAGAAACTGACCTTAAAAGAGGGATTTTGGGCCACTCCGGCAAGATGGCGGTCTAGGCAGAGGCACCACGCCGTCCCTCCACAACAAAGATCCAAAAAACTAAGCCAAACAGAGAATCAACAATCCTGAAACCCTAGAACATCAAATGAAGAGATAAAGAACTCAGCCGAACACCAAACGG